>NW_003852485.1:7222080-7225463 GCF_000181295.1 Otolemur garnettii | reverse complement strand
CTGGAGAGTGAGGGTCACAGAGATCACAGATAACATCAGAGCAAAGATGCAGAATCCCTGTATTAAGGGGCATTTTCTTTTTTTTTTTGAGACAGAGCCTCAAGCTGTCCCCCTGGGTAGAGTGCCGTGGCATCACAGCTCACAGCAACCTCCAACTCCTGGGCTCAAGCAAGTTTCCTGCCTCCGCCTCCCAAGTAGCTGGGACCACAGGCGCCCTCCACAACGCCTGGCCACTTTTTGGTTGCAGCCATCATTGTTGTTTGGCCGACCCAGGCTGGGGATTCAAACCCGCCACCTTAGGTGTATGTGGCTGGCGCCTTAGCCGCTTGAGCCACAGGTGCCGAGCCAATGTAGGAAATTCTTAATGAAGACTATCTGAAGATTGAGGGTTTAGTGGGTGCAAAGCTTCAGTCTGGGGTGATGAAACAGCTCTGGAGGTGAATAGCAGATGGTTACATAACAATGAACACACGTAATGCCACTAATTCATACTGCACTTAAAAAGCATTAAACTGATACATTTTTGTTATGGGTATTTTAGCACAATTTTTAAAAGTCCAGCTGTGGTTTCCTTGGTGCAGGAGTGTATGTGGGGAAGAAAGGCCTGGCATGGCTCCATTTTTGCTCTAGTGACAGTCTGTTCAGTAATTATTAATTCACCTTTGTTTTATTTCAGAATATAATTGTGTTATATTTCCAATAAAAAAGGTTAATTGAAAAGTTTTATAAAGAAGACTATCCCAACTGGTGAGAAATATGAGGCCTTGGAAAATCCTCCTCTGCTTTGGGCCTCATTTTTTATTTTTAATATAAAAAAATGAGTCTAAGTGATCTCAGAAGCTGTTCAAGAGCTAACATACTGTAATTGTATAAAATAACTGTGAATAAAATAAACATGAAAAGCAAAACTCCTAGATATATAACTTATTTAGGCTTTGTTTCCCTTCAGAAAAAGTGAAAAATCAAGGGGAAAAAAAATCTTTAGGCAAGAAAACCCATTGACTAATCTGAGGAAGCATGGAGTTTTCTAAAACACAGGATGCATAAGGGCAGGGCATGATGGCTCGAGTCTATAATCCTAGCACTCTGGGAGGCCAATGCGGGAGGATCACGTGAACTTGAAAGTTTGAGACCAACCTGAGCAAGAGCGAGACACCTCTCTGTCTCCACCATTTCTGGTCTCACTACTGAAAATAGAAAAATTAGCTGGGTGTTGTAGCTGGTCCCTGTAGTACCAGATACACAGGAGGCTAAGGCAGGAGGATTGCTTGATCCTGGGAGTTTGAGGTTTAGTGAGTGCAAAGCTTCAGTCTGTGGTGCGTACCACAGCACCATGTCCAGGGCAACAGAGTAAGACTCTGTCTCTGAAATAAAAAAAAAAAAGAAACTAGTGTAAGTGAAGTTGTCTAAAATACAAAAAATAAAGAGAGGGGAATATTTGTCACTTAATAAAAGGTAGCCTGGAAAAGAAAGGTCTGCATGGGGTTACCAGGGCAGAGAAAAAGGGAGCTGGTCTGAGCTAGAGTGATGGGAAAGGCCTTGACCTCCAGTGCTACCAGGAATAGGTACTGGGGCTGGCACATGTTTGCCCTCATGGCCCTCAAATGAGGATTTCCAGTGCTAGCTTTGTGTCCACCTAAAACCATGCTCCTCCTCCCATAAGTCTTTATTCATCCAAAAAATCTTGATGGGTTTTTATACCTAAGCGATGCCTTTCTTATGATGTTTCCAGTTTCCAAAACTCCTACTAACCCTTTGAAGCCCGCCTGAAGTCTTGGCTATCCCTAGAAGGTGCAGTGAGTCTCACCCCAACTCTGTGGAAACCTCACAGCACTGCTCTCCTCTGAATCTCCTCCTCCTCCTTCTGTCCCCTCCTATTTATTTCTTCCTTGATTCTACCTTCTTCTCCCACCTCTGAACTTCCTAGAACACCCACTGTCCCAGAAGCTAATTCAGAAATAGATCATATATTAGGGCTTTCACTAAAAAAGGATTGGCAAGTTAGCATGCAGTCCAGTCACTGTTTTTATGGAGCACAGCAACACTTTTTCATTCACATTTTGCCTACAGCTGCAGTTGTGCCTCAGTGCCAGAATTGAGTCATTGTGACACAGACCTTGTGGCCCTAAAGCTTAAAATATTGATGATCTGACCCCTTATAGAAAAAGTTCACCAACACTTTCTCTAATGATTAAGATCTTATTATTTCTTTTGCACCATTCTTTTATTAAGTCTTTGTTTTATTTCTTCAATGTGAGGACAAGAACCATGTCTAATGTGCCTTAGTGCCCTTTCATAGCTGACCTCACACCCTCACATTGTGTAGGGTCTCAGCAAACACTCAGTGATGGAGGGATAGGGAGGGATTGCAAAACTACCAGTTCTTTTGTTGTTGTTGAAATAAAATGATGAGGCGGAACAGTGCTTCTCCTAACTTGCGCCTTGGCATGGCTGACTCTCGCCTTTCTAGCCTCCCATCATATCAGGAAAGCTCAGGACTCCGAGGGCTTGGGCTTCACATTCTGGCTCTACATTTCATCAGCTATGTGATCTTAAATAAGCTCCTCAAGTTTTCCAGGATTCACTTCTTTATGCATCAGATATGATGATACACACGATAACAATAGTACTACTTTATCATAGGGTTGTTGAGACGATTTTAAAATAAAATAGTGTATTTTAAGTGTTAGGGATGCTTTCTGGGATGTAGTGAATGATGAAAAAATGATTGAAATTTGATGGCCCTATTGTGATTTTATCTTGTCCCTGTCCCTCTTCCTTTATCTGTCTAATCCAAATTCCTTTTAAATAGATATGTTTTCTCTATATTTCCTGTGTTTTGAATTCTAGAGTTAGAAAGTTGGAGTTCTCTTGGCAGCAAAGGGAGGGTGGCAATGTACACATGGATTTCCGTTAACTCAGTTTGTCAGAATTCTCTTGCCATCCACAGAAAGGGAACAAATGTTTTCACCTGGTGATTTATTCTGTGGATCAATAAAGTAAATGAGTGGTTATTAAAAAATAGTAGCCTCCTAGGGAATGAGTGAGGTATGGCCACTTAGAGGATAAATAGCATATTTTGTGCTCAGTTCCTTAGAAAATACAGGAACAACAAAGCTAAAAGAAACAATAAGAGAAAACTTGAAGGCAAATTAAGTCCCAGAAGCCCAAGGCAATGGGAAAAGCCAGTGGAGTAGTATTTCACAATGGCAGCATTATTTGAGAAGTTGAGCACTTCCTCAACAACAATCTGTCAAGCACCTCTGTGTGCCAGGTTTGTTTTAGATGCTGGGCATATGCCAGCAAAAATAACCAGATAAAAATTCTTTCCCCTGTGGATATAATTCTAGTGAGGAGAAAGAAAGAAAGAAAGAAAGAAAGAA
>NW_003852485.1:7218851-7221995 GCF_000181295.1 Otolemur garnettii | reverse complement strand
AGGAAAGGAGGGAGGGAGGGAGGGAGGGAAGGAAGGAAGGAAGGGAAAGAAAGGAAAGAAAGAAAGAAAGAAAGAAAGAAAGAAAGAAAGAAAGAAAGAAAGAAAGAAAGAAAGAAAGAAAGAGAGAAAGAGAAATTTTATAGAATTAGAAGGTAATAAATGCTATGGAAGAAAAAAGTAGGATAAAAAAGATCAGAATGAGAAAAGAGGATAGGATGTTTGTGTTCTAAAATAGGATGATCAGGGGACATTTGAACAAAGATATGAGCAATCTGGAGGAAAAACAATGACAAGTAGAGGAAACACACTATGTAAATGCCCCGAGGCTGAAGCATGTGTGGCTTACACAAGGAGCAATAAGAGGCCAGTGTTCTCACATCAAAAAGTCCCAAAGTTGCAGATGCTGGTGTGGCTGTGGAGAGAAGGGAACACTTTTACATTGCTGGTAGAACTGGAACTAATACAGCCTCTATGCCAAGAAGTATGGAGAATCTCAAAGAGCTAAAAGTAGACTTCCCATCTGATCCCACAGTCCCATTACTAGATAGCTACCCAGAGAAGAATATTATTTTACCATAATGACATTTGCACTAGAATGTTTAATGGATCTCAATTCTTAATCACCAAGACATGGCATCAGGCAAAAGTGTGGTATATGTACACCAGGGAGTACCGCTCAGCCATAAAATGATGGAAACTTTACATCTTTTGTCTTTACCTGGATGGAGTTGAAGCACATTCTTCTCAGTAAGGTATCACAAAAATGGAAAAGCAACTATCCAATGTACTCAATACTAATCATGAAACCAATAACAGCTACACTCCCACACGAGAGAAAAACACAATTGAATTCAAATGGGGAGGGAAGGGTGTGGGAAGGGTGGAAGGTGATTGATAAGCTCTCATCTAAGGTGCACAGTGTAAAGGTATACAGCACAGCACTGGGGGGAAGGGCTCAACTACAACTTGAACTTTAGATAGGACAAACAATGTAACCGAATTGGCTGTACCCTCATATTAATCTGAAACAAATACTACTTACCATTAAAATATAAAATAAAATAAAATAAAACGAGGCCAGAGAACAGGCCAGAGAAAATAAAACAAAGTAGCTAACCTATCTCAAGCCCTGACTATTTACTGAGCATTCTACTAAACAATTTAACAAATCTTCTAAGTTTATTACCCATTATCTTCAAAACAGTCATATAATGTAAGCAAAGTTATTTTCTCCATTTCAAAGATAAGCAAACTGAGATTGTAAAAGGCCATTTGCACAAGATAACACATTCAGCTATATCCTGGCAGAGATGAAATTAATCCTTTTGCATTCATATCTGAACTGAAACAGAGAAAAGAGAAATAAACCTGGATATTTTCCCCCTAAAGGACATTTAATAGTTATGTAGGTAATGGTATGCTTGCAATGGGCATTGAAATTAATGAAAATGGAGAAAACGATGTTTGGGGAATAGTATTTTTCTTGAAGTTCTTTTTAATCAACAAATAATAATTGTACAAATTTATGTACTATGGTGTGATGTTTGGCAATACGTATATGTTTTGTAATGATTAAATCATAGAAATTAGCATATTCAGTACTCCAAACATTTATCATGTAAGTTGATTTTTGTTAATGATGAGAGACAATGGTCTAATTTCATTCTTCTTCATATAGATATCCAGTTTCCCCAACACCATTGATTGAAGATACTGTCCTTTCTCCATCTTCTGTTCTTGGCACTTTTGCCAAAAATCAATTGGCTGTAGATGTGTGGATTTATTTCTGTGTGGTGTATTCTGTTGGTCCATGTGACTGTTTTCACACCAGTACCATGCTGGATTTTGTACGGTAGCTTTGTAGTATTCCTTGAAGTTGGATAGTGTGATCTCTAGCTTTATTCCTTTTGTTGTAGATTGTTTTGGCTCTTCAGGGTCACTTGTGGTACCACAGGAATGTTGGTATTGCTTTCTATTTCTGTAAAGAATGTTACTGGCATTTTGATAGGGATTGGCATTGAGTCTGTAGGTTACTTTGGGTACTATGGATATTCTAATGATATTAATTCTTGAAATCCATGAACATGAATGAATATCTTTCAATTTATTTGCATCTTCTTCAATTTCTTTCTTCCATATTCTTCAATATTTTATGGTTTTCAGCGCAGAGATATTTCATCTCCATGTTTAAATGTATTCCTAAGTATTTTTTTGGTAGCTATTGCAAAAGAGATTATTTTCTCAATTTCCTCTTCAAATAGTTCACTATTAGTGCATTAAAAATATTACTGATTTTTGTATGTTGATTTTCTACCCTGTAACTTTATTGAATTTTTTTATTTCTAGTAGTATTTCAGTAGAGTTTTTAGGGTTTTCTGCATAGAATCATGTCATCTGCAGAAACAGATACATTTTATTTCTTTCTTTTGCCTAATTGCTCTGGCTAGGACTTCTGATACTATGTTGAATAGAAGTGGCCAGAGTAGACCTCCTTGTCTTTTTTCAGATCTTAAAGAAAAAGCTTTCCACATTTCTCCATTTGGTATGATATTAGCTGAGCATTTGTCACATATTGCCTCTATTGTGTTGTGTTACATTTCTTCTATAATTTTTTGAGGGCTTTTATCATGCAGAGATGGTGAATATTATGAAATCTTTCTCTACATCTATTGAAAACATCATATGGAAGAAATTTGCCATAACTAAATCAGCTCTCCAGGATATTCTCAGACCTATCTTCCATAATGACCAATGCAATCCTCCACCACATAAGTAAACTCACACAGAAAATTTTGATCACACTCCAACTTCCACAGTGGTGAAAGGATTAAAGATGCCCACTGGACTTTGGAAAATTTTGATACCCAAAATTATACCAGGCTTATCAATACTCTCAATCAATGTGAATGGCTTAAATGGCCCTCTAAAGAGGCACAGACTGGCTGATTGGATTCAAAAACTCAGGCCAGATATCTGCTGCATATAAGAATCTTATCTTTCCTTAAAGATAAATATAGACTCAGGGTGAAGGGATGGTCATCTATATTCCAGGCAAATGGAAAGCAGAAAAAAGCAGGTGTTGCAATTTTATTCACAGAAACAATAGGCTTTAAGCCAACAAAAGTAAGCAAGGATAAGGATGGT
>NW_003852485.1:7206754-7215893 GCF_000181295.1 Otolemur garnettii | reverse complement strand
AGAAATGCAAATCAAAACTACTTTGAGATATCATCTAACACCAGTAAGAGTAGCCCATATCACAAAATCCCAAAATCACAGATGCTGGCGTGGTTGTGGAGAAAAGGGAACACTTCTACACTGCTGGTGGGATTGCAAACTAATATGTTCCTTTTGGAAAGACATCTTGATAACACTTAGAGAACTAAAAGTAGACCTGCCATTTGATCCAGAGAACTAAAAGTAGACCTGTCATTTGATCCTATCATTCCTCTACTAGATATATATCCAGAAGACCAAAAATCACACTACAATAAAGATATTTGTATCAGAATGTTCATTTCAGCCCAATTCATAATTGCTAGGTCATGGAAGAAGCCCAAGTGCCCATCAACCCACGAAGGGATCAATAAATTGTCATATATGTACACCATGGAATACTATGCAGCCATAAAGAAAGATGGAGACTTTGCCTCCTTCATGTTTACATGGATGGAGCTGGAAAATATTCTTCTTAGCAAAGTGTCTCAGGAATGGAAGAAAAAGTATCCAGTGTACTCAGCCCTACTATGAAACTAATTTATAGCTTTCATAGGAAAACTGTAACCCAATTTTAGCCCAAGAATATGGGGAAAGGGGAGAAGGGAGAGGAGGGGAGGGGGGAGGCTGGATGGAGGGAGGGTGATTGGTGAGATCATGCCTACGGTTCATCCTATAAGGGTACATGTGAATCTCTCTAAATGTAGAATATAAATGTCTTAACACAATAACTAAGAAAGTGACATGAAGGCTATGTTAACTAATTGGATGAAAGAATTTCAAATCATATATAGAAACGGCACTCTGTACCCCATGATAGTATTAATGTACACAGCTATGATTTAATTAAAAAATAATAAAAAAGAATTATATCCTTCCAAAAAAAAAAAGAAAACATCATATGTGATTTTTGTCTTTTATTCAGTTAATCTGGTTATCATGTTTATTGGTCTGCAATAAACCAATAAACCAATGAAACATCCTTGCTGTTAAATTTATCCTGGGATAAATCCCATTGGAACATGGTGAATGACCTTTCAATGTACTGTTGAATTCTGTTTGCTGGTATTTTGTTGAGAATTTTTGCATCTATGTTCACCAGCCTTTAGTTTTCTTTTTTGTTGTTGTTGCATACTTGTCTGGTTTGGATGTTAGGGTGATGCTGGCCTTGTAGAATGAGTTTAGAACTATTCCTTCCTCTGTAATTGTTCTACCTAATTGCCTAATTCTACTCAGTTCTTTGAATAGATTTGGTATTTGTTCCTTTTAAATGTTCGGTAGAATTCAGCAGTGAGGCCATCAGGTCCTGGGCTTTTCTTTGATGGGAGAACTTTTATTACTGATTCAATGTCATTACTCATTATTGGGTCTGTTCTGATTTCTGTTTCTGCCTGGCTCAGTCTTAGGGGGTTATATGCATCCAGGCGGTTTTCCATTTCTTCTAGTTTATCCAATTTGTTGGTGCATCATTATACATAATAGTTGGTTATGATCCTTGGTATTTCTGTGTTATAAGTTGTAATTTATCTTTTTTCATCTCTAATCTTATTCATTTGGGTCTTCTCTTTTTTTTCTTAGTCTGGCTAAAAGTTAGTTGATTTTGTTTATTGTGTTTAAAAATTCTTCATTTCATTGATCTTTTTGCGATATTTTGTGTCAATTTCATTTATTTCTCCTCTTATCTTTACTATTCCCTTTTTTCTATTAATTTCAGGATTTTTTTGGTAGTTCCTTGAGGTGCATCGTAAGGTTGTTTATTTCAGGTCTTCTTTTTGATGTAAGTGATTACTGCTGTAAATCTACCTCTTAGAACCACTTTTACTGCTTAAGAAGAAAGTTCTGGTTTTGAAAAAATGAAAAGACCAAATTTTTGAGATTGATAATATGAATTTAAATGGTAGTAAGCCAATCTATGGTAGTTGCTTCCTTCAGAAGGTAACGGTTCAATTAATTTTTTAATCACATGAGAAAACCATAGGCATAGGGATAACCAAGCCCATGTCATTATTTGCCAAGTGGAAGCAAAATGGTTCTAAGATCATGACAGACAAGGTGAAGCTGTGGAGATGATCTGGCTGAGCTCTTCATTGGAAACCACTTCAGGTTTGTCTTTCTAAAGGGATAAAATTATTCAGAGGTATTCCTAGATATACATGACCTCACACAGCATCTTCTCCATTCTTTTATGGGAACATTTAAAAAATACAAAATTGGAGAAAATGCTTTCATAAAGTCTCCATACTCATTGCCCAGCTTCAACACATGGCAAATCTTGTTTCCTCTATACCTCATCTTCTTCTTCTTCTTCTTTTTTTTTTTTTTTTTTGAGACAGAATCTCACTATGTCACCCACGGTAGAGTGCTATGGAGTCACAGCTCACAGCAACCTCAAACTCTTGGGCCCAAGTGATTTTTGTGTCTCAGCCTCACAAGTAGCTGGGACTACAGGTACCCATTATAATGCCTGGCTATTTTTTTGTTGCAGTTGTCATTGTTGTTTAGCAGACCCAGGCCAGGTTCAAACCCGCCTGCCTCAGTGTATGTGGCTGGCATCCTAACCACTGAGGTATGGGCGCCAAGCCTATACCTCATCTTCTTAATACCCTTCCACACAATTTTGAAGCAAATTTAGAATAGCATATCATTTCATCTGCAAATACACAATTTCTTCTTAAATTTAGAGTCATCATATAAAACGTGTAATAAATCAATATTTTTTAAAAAGTGCTGGAAGTCTCTTCTGTGTTTAAACACATTGCTGGTTCCCTTGACTCACCATAATTTCAAATTTTAGCCCAAGAAAGACAAGCATTTCAACCATGCCCAGCTATTAATTTACCAGAGATAGTCTCAAGATTGAAGGACCACTATCCTGTGTACTGGACACGGATAATTATTTTTGCCTCCCCGAAAACTGAATCCATATTTCTCCCTTTGGAGACTTCTTCTTTTTGAGATTTCATGGAAGACAGAATCTATTTCCCACTGTAGGAGCTAAAAATGTAGGAGCAAAAGGAGCTTTCCCAGCTCCCTTGTATCTAGGGCCATGGCCATAATTGACGTCTAGCCACTGAGACACACCTGCCCCCGATTTTAAAAGGGAACTGGGTGGACCCAAGAAGTGGGATCAGAAAAGTCCCGCTGTGGAGGCAGTGGCTCTGGCAGCCTTACCCACTTCTCAGGTGTGGGGTGGGAGAAACAGAAAAGACGCCTGGGGGTGGAAAGCAGCAGTGGCACGTCAGTGTCAGCCTGTGGGCTGCTGATGAGTGCCCAGCAGTGACATCAGTGTGGGACCACGGTGCTGACACAGGATGACTGGGCGCTGCCTGAGTAGTTTTCAGGCAGGTTTGTCAGCTCTGCTGGCCAATGTCCTGTGATCACATTCTTTTCTATATAATCTATAAGTTTCTGGTTTTTCTATCAAAAAACCTGACTGATATATCTGGACTTTATGTGAAATTTTAAATGATCACCTCAAAAGCACCCTAAAACATAACAGGTATTCAAGAAGAATACAAAAGGGGAAGCCAAAAATTAATCAGAGATCACCAACAAAAAGCTGGAGCAAATACATGTACATCACAGAAGCAATTTAAATGGTTTAAGAGTCCTTTTAAAGATGCAGTAAAGTTTTTTCCACTGCATTCCATGTGAATTTCTTGGTCCAAAGAATTGTTGATGTATAAGGGTATTCATCAGATATTGCCTATAGCAGTGTAAAGAATGGAGGGAAAAGCTCACCTTGAATTGCCACTGATTAGATCGGCCACATTAAGACCAAACTTACGCTACAGCATCTGTCCTCCCCGCCTGGGCCACACAGGAATGATTGCACCCTTGAAATGCATCACTACGACCTCTGCCTCCATCACCATTTCTCCTTTTCTGACTTTGATCTTCTCACCTCTCTATGTCAAGAACCCTGTGATCACACTGGGCACAACTGAATAATCTAAGATAATCTCTCCATCTCATGACCCTTAATTTAATCATATCTGCAAAGTCCCTTCTGCAGTGAAAGTTAACACACCTACAAGTTCCAGGCATTAGGACATGGCCATATTTGGGAGCCCATTATTCTGTTGACCACACTATCTAAAACCAATTTAATATTATTAATAATTAATGTTTTTCTACTAGAAGCCTTGCTTTTGATAGTTTACTTTCAGTGTAATTGTAAAATTCCCACAGAGATTCAACGACAGTGCAATCTTTAAGCCAAGTACATTAAATGATTAGTTTTTGTTGCTTTATTTTTAAGCAAAACAATGTTTATTTCAAACTGAAGATAATTTTGGGAGTAAGTGAATTTGTAGTTTTCCATACCACCTTTCTTTTTACTGCCATGGCTTTTTTCTACTATAGTTGCATTTTTTTTATTTGACAAAACATCTTGAAAATTTTATTGTGGTTTCAGTTGAGCCCCTTTTCTCACTTAGTAAAGCTAGATTCTTTGCTACGTGTAACTGAATATACGCCATCAAAGCCCATTAAAAATAAATAACACTGTAGTTCCCAGCTACCCAGGAGGCTAAGGCAGAAGGATCACCTGAGCCCAAGAGTTTGAGGTTGCAGTGAGCTATGATGGCACCACTGCACTCCATACAAATGGCAATTCATCAAATTTTAATATTTGCATTAAATATACAAGTCTCTCAATGCCTTTAAACTTGACACAAATGATAGATAAAAGAATGATTTCTAGTTCAAATGCATCCTGTATTTGAAAACAAAGTCCTAATCAATGTATTTTTGTTTAACTATGAATATTAATTGATAGGAAGGAAACTTGTCCTCCATCGTAGAAAGATCCTCAGATTTTGTTGTTCTAGTATGAAATAATATCAAATCTATGTCTCCTGATTTGTAAAATACTTGGCAGAAAAATACTCACTGATGATAACCCATAAAGACAGAGATGTTTCCTCCGAGGATGAATGGGAGTAACAGGCTTGGGAAATTACCCAGGCAAAAAGAAAAGACAACATAGCATTTGTTTGTCAACCGCCTTAAAAACGAGTGACAGCAGCAATTTCTCTTATTCCTTTATGAGCCTGACGTGAATTCGTGCTCATTAGAGAGTTGAGTGTGCAATGCCTTGCAGGTGCTCTTTTGTAATATGGGGATATTAATTAAGTCTTTGTACGATCTCCAGTCTCTAATTACTATCTCGCTCCACTGCTTCATATCTCAGAGTCTGTGTATGACTGCTCTCCCTGTTTAGCCAGCCCCCCTTTGCTTGGCAGTTTCGCATCTGCTTTCACCTTGTGTGTGTTTCTAGCCATTTCCCTGGTGCTGATGATTCTGCAGCCTTTACAGAACCTCAGCTGCATTATGGGTATTATTTTGACTCTGTTGAAATTCTGTTGCAAAATTCCCACCCCACCTCCTCCCACCGCCTACTATTTTCATGTTGTTCCCACTGACATCTTGCCAACATTCCAGTTTCCTAGGAAACTTTACGAAGATACTTTTCTGAACTATATAATCTTGGCAGAAATAATCAGAATGTTAGTGGATGACTCTGCTTATCTTAGGAAGAAATACAGGGAATGGTTTAATCCACAGGAAAGAATGTAATTGTGCTAAAGTTTTCCAATTAGAACACTTTTCTTTCTTGGTAGAGCAGTTAGAGAGGCCAGATATAAAGAGAGGATTATTGCTCCATAGTTCAGGCTATCCCTGCGCACTCTGGGCAACTGACCACGTGAAATTATTTTAGGGCTCTGAAGAGCTACTTGGCCCCAAACATTTCTGACTCAAGTTTAGAAGAAATGTTTCTTAAGGTCTTTCTTTTAAAGATACTGTTTTAGGATTAGTAGTACATCTCATGGGACTAGCTAAACCTATTACCATTCACGGTTACCTCATAGAGAGTGGATCCCAAAGAAATGGGAATTCACGGCAGGCTACTTTTTAACAGCAAGGACCTATTGGGAGAAGCAGTAGAGGAAAGTCCCGAAAATGCCTGAGGAGCAGCACAGTGCAAATAGATATTTGGTGGTTCAAAGTTTATTAGAGCAAAAGGCAGGTAAGAAAGTTTTAATGAATGTTGCACAGTTTTTCATATAAATATATTTATTCATCATTATCTTTTATTTATTTATTTTTTGAGACAGAGTCTCACTGTGTTGCCCTCGGTAGAGGACTGTGGCATCACAGCTCACCGTAACCTTAGACTCTTGGGCTTAAGTCTTGGGCTCTTGCCTCAGTCTCCTGAGCAGCTGGGACTACAGGCACCCACCACAAAGCCCAGCTATTTTTCTTTTCTTTTCTTTTCTTTTTCGATTGCAGTTGTTATTGTTGTTTAGCAGCCTGTGCCGGGCTCTAACCTGCCAGCTTCAGTGTATGTGACTGGCGCCCTACTCACTGAGCTATGGACGCCGAGCCTATTCCTCATTATTTTATAAAAGCTTTATTAAATATCTGCTTATGGTTCCATTAAATTATTTGGTTTCAGCTATGTAAAGCAGTAATTTTTCACATTGTTCTTTAAAAGTCGCACCATTTGGCAATGTGCAAAACAGATGAAAACAGCTCTTCTGACGGAAGAGGGTCAGAGTAGAGGAAGATTGCTCCCCACAGCACCTGGCTTCCCTTTGTGCCCTGACAATCCCCGAGGCAGCTTTCTGATTAAGGGCTATTAAAGTAACAAACATCCTTTGAAATGATTCAATTTATTCAACAGATTCATTATTGGAACCGCTATTTGGGGAAGAAAAATCACTCTTTGTTAAAGGTTGCAAATGAGAAATTGCTGATACCCTCACTTCATTAATTTATTCACTCCTTTTCCTTTAACAAATATTTGTAACCTCATATGTGGCAGACACTTGACATGCTCTGGAGATACAAAGGTGACCAACTAGACACTGTCCCTGCCGTGTGGAAGTTACGCTCTAATGAAGCGCCAGCTATGTGTGACCACATGCATCTTTGGTCATATGCCCGAGGTGTTCTCCCTGTGTCCAACCACAGTTTGCTCAAAGCATATTTTTCCATAGATGATATTCTTAGATGCTTCCTCTGATAACTTGCTTATGCTGTAAAAGGTTCAAACCGTTATCTATCTAGGGATCTAGGTAGGGGCTGGTGCAACCTCATGGGCGGTATGTTGAAAGATGACCCAGTTTCAAAAGACATTCTTCTTCTGGATCAAAATGTTCATAATTAAAAGGAGTTTTCCACTCATCCCACTTAATGTTTCTCCATCCCTTCTGTCTAGGAAGTTCTCGGGAATGTTTAATATTCATTCTCTGAACAAACTCAAATAGTCTCAATAGATCATTTCTCTTAATCCTTTCTCTTCTGTTGCCAATAGAACATAGAAAAAGGGAAACCCAGGTTCCTGGGTGCTGTGGCAGGAAGACACACCGTCTGTCATCGTAACTGTGTGTCCTGCTCAGGGTCTACCTAGAGGTGCCAGAGACAGGATTTTCTATCACACCATTCCTTCTCTCCATGTACATCTTTTATAAATGTTCTGAAATTTTACTTTGATAAATATAAAGCATAAAATCTTATCTTGTGGTGAGACAGAGCCAGAAAATCAATGGCATAATAAGCACATGTAAAAAACACTAGTTTACAACTAGTTATTCATAATTAATTTGATGTTCATGACATTGTGAGGAAGGCATTGTAATAATTCCCACCTAGAATGAGAAGAAAGGGAGCTTCAGGGATGTGAAGCAAGCAGATAGAAGTCACATAGTCAGAAAAGATTTGGGCCTAAACTCAAAAGCTGGTTTCCTGACACACAAACTGAATCGAATTGGTCCTCCCCCCACCCCGACTGTGTTTCTGGACATTTAGGACCTTGCCAGGCTTCAGGCCTCCATTTTTCCCACTTTTACACTCTCAAAAAAGGTCATCAGAAAGAAATTTTAATCTTGGTTCTCTGAAGATGGAGACGGGATGACGAGAGTGATCAGAATCCCTCCGTGATAAAGCGTGAAGACAGCATGGGCGGTTCGCACTGCGGCCTGCCCTCCTGCACTGCCTCTCACGTCCCGCGGGAGATCGGGCCTCGCTCCCGCGTCCCTCTGTCACGGCGGCTGCACAGCCCTTCGTTCGGTCCCTCCCGCACACTGAGTTCTTTTCCATCTGGGGGTCTTCATGTTCTGCGTCCTCCACCTGATGGATGGCACCTTCTTCTGGCTACTAGTTCCCATACCCCTATCGCATTCAGACGCCAGCTCTTCGGGGCAGTCCGGTCTGCCCGCCACGGAGGGCCCACCCTGCCACGCTCTGCCCTCTACAAGAGTCCTGCACATTCATTCACATTATTGTGCAAACTGTTACCAACATCCGTCTCCAGAACTCTCTTCATTACAAAACTGGAACTCTGGGCCAGTGGACAGTGACTCCCCACTTTCCTTCTCCCAGTCCCCCCGCACCCACCGTTCTTCTCTGTCTTTATCAATTTGACTACTCTAGCTATCGTAGAGAAGTGGAATCATGTCATATTTGTCTATATGTCTTTTTGTGACTGGCTCATTTCACTTACGGTCAGTGAGCATAATGTCCTCGGGTTCCTCCTGTTGTAGCACGAGTCAGAATCCCCTTCCTTTTTAGGGCTGAAGAGTATTTCCTTGTATGTACATTTTGTTTATCCATTCATCTTTCAACAGAAACACGGGCTGCTTCCATCTTTGACTCTTAGGAATAATAGAGAGAGGGTACTGAAATTTGTGGGCATCAGGAGCCTTCTAAGATATAATGTGTCCAGAGAGAAGAGCAATCACCCAAGCACTGGGCTCTGCCAAGGCCCACAGGCATCAGGAAGGGAAAGAGGATTTGCTGAAGAAAGAGGAACAATCTTTACCATCACTAACGAAGGAAATTTTGGCATCAGCACATGGTGTGATTTCTTCATTTAAGAACCTACAACTTCATTCTGAATCACAGGAGACTTCATTTTCAGTATGTCCAGTAATTTATTTCCTCTGAAACCAAATGCTCTTCTAGAAAATTGACCTGTAATAATTTGTCACTCTAATAGACAATTTCTTCCACTGTTTGCCAGTGAGGAAGGAGCAAGGAGCGCGTGTCCCCTCCCCAGACAGCATGATCCTCTGCCCAGGCGCTGGCCACATTTCCTTTACTCCCTTTGGTCCTC
>NW_003852485.1:7201947-7206592 GCF_000181295.1 Otolemur garnettii | reverse complement strand
CCTTCCGCCTTTTTCTTCCTGAATCTTCAATGCAGTTTTTGTTGGTTCACCTATAAAAGCTAGTTGCAGGTTTCTCTTACGAACGCTGTCCACAGTGACTTGTTTATATCTTAGAATAAAACTCTGAGTCTTCAAACGTCTCTTTCTCCTCTGCTCTCCCATGTCCTTCAGCCCCTAATATGCAATATAGCCTTTGGAAAAACAGGCGAGTCTCTCATGAGACAGCTTCAGATCATGAAAGAAGTGATCTTTTGCCCCGAAAGAATAATGAAAATCGTGGTTCTTTTGCTGTTTTAAATGAAACTTCACCCTTGACTTTCAATTGGGGGCTCACCAAGTCTCAAGGCTATATTGTTCTTTGAGGGAGAGCAAGAAAGTGACTTTAAATCCTCGTCAGCTCATAGACACCCATTAGGCTGCAAATTCTAGTTTCAGAATCTACAAACCCATAAATATAAGTTCATGACATACTGAGAAAAGAACAGTAAGGAGGAAAGAGCTCAATTATTCTCGTGAAAATATAGCAAGGGGAGGAAGTTTTAAAACGATTGAAGGTTTTATATGAGTCTATATCGGCTGATTTCTCTCCATCCTGCATTTACTGACTATCCTGTGCTAGGTGCTCTGCTTGCTTCTGGGAATGTAGAGATAAATAAGTTTTTACCGAATATAGATATTAGAGAAAATGAACTTGATCTTTTCACAGAGAAAAATAAATATGACACCATTGGTGTTAGAAAGTCTCAAAGGGATAGAACTGTCCACAGGGATGGGGATTAGAAGGGAAATCTAGGCCGGAAAATCAATCTAATGGAAGAAGTATGTTAAGAAGGTACTGAGCCTTGTGTGAAATTCAAGACACAGGTGAGGTTTTAGTTAGGAATTCAGGGCTGGAACGTCACACTGCATTCTACCCAATCCTAGCCATAAATTCTTGGCTTAGCCGATTAACAATTTCTCCTTTGTCATGGTAGGGAAAACCATGAGGAAAACAGCTATGCTGGATGTGCTTCTGGCCAACATGAAAGGCTGGCCAAGGGTAGGGAAGAGACAGGGGTCATGAGGGAAAATGACATACTGATAAGGAAGGGGGGGGAATTTTGAGTGGCTGGATAGTTCTTTGGACATTGAGGAAGTGGCTTGTAGGATATCGCAAAGAAACATGGGTGTGATCTATTGCCTGAGACTAAGAAGGAATGTGGCTGAAGAGCTATGGGAGGTTCTACAAAGCAAAATGTTGAACAAGGTCATTAGAAACCATCTCAAGTAGAAAGAAAATGAGGCAGTAACACAGAGATCAAGGCAGGCAGGTAGGTGCTCTGAGCTCTGATTTTGAAAGGCTAACTTGAAAAAGGTGTTAGCCAGACCTCTAGTGAAGGACACTTAAAAAAGTGACAAAACCTTGGAAAAACTAGCAAGAATCAGCCTACGTGCTGATGGAGTAAGATATCAGTTTGATAGTTACCGTAGTGTTCCTCCTGCCCAGATGTTTCACTGTAGCTCTCCCTCAATAGCAAGCTGGACACAAGGCACCTGTTATCTCAACATAAGATTGTCATGACACTCAACTGGAAGAAAAGTTAGTCCAATTCTGGAACCTACTTTGTTTTCCAGCTTTGTCAAGATGAGAGATACCTCCAGACATCACATAATGGTTGCCATATTTCTCTGAGAAATATGCCATATTTCTCTGGGGGCAAATTGGGGATGGATGAGGAGAGGTCTTCTGAACTGCACGCCCATTCCCACCTCTCCTCCTGACACACATACTCCAACACATGAGAACTCCATCTCATTTTCAAGTGACTGCCACAAGGAATGGAGGGGTTTGACATCATTTATTAAGAGCCCTGGAGAGACACAGTCGGCTGTGGTGACAGCACCATCTATTACAACTCATTTTAGATAGTTTCAAAGAGCAGGTCCCTTGCTATGCTTTATTAAACCACAAATCACCATCAATTTTAGACAAAGGAATTTCTCATGGAAATGTGGTAATCATAAGGCCTCTTCTATTTTTGCAATAAATAGATTTTTACCTGCTGGAAAAAGGCTTCACAGATCTTACTATGATCTACTATAAAATCACAGTCAACATTACAAATTATTATTTCTAAAAAAAACTCTCATCATATTAATTGTATCATAGTTTTTCTAGACTATTTTTCAAAGAATGAAGTATAATTGGCTTAAAACATTGATCCCTCCTTTATACAAAAGACAGAACTTACAATAATGGTACGTGGGTTGGACTTATACCGATTTGCACAGTCACTGTGAAAGAGGATTACTTAATGGATGAATGACAACAAGGTGAAAGAACTATAATATACAAGCGAAATAAGGCTGATGGGAATAGACAATACTGCAGACAATAGAATTGAACTGTTAGAATGTCTCGGTTGATTGGTAAAGTGAAATAAAAACTAAGGAAAAAAACACATAAATTGATACACTAAAGCTAAAAGAAAAATGAGTTTTTTCCAATGTCATTGGAAAAATACCTTAAGAACAAATCTCATGAAAAATGTTGGGAGTTTATGTTGGCTAGAATGCCAACAGATTAAAGGTATGAATAAATTTCATGTGGGGTAGGAGGTGGTCAATGTATTTTAAAGCTGCATTAATAGCATACTGATGTTCATATCCAGGGCAATACTTGTCTGGAACTACTGGCCTCAAGCAATCCTCCCTCCTCAGCCTCCCAAAGTGCTGAGTTTATAGGCCTGAGCCATTACACCCAGCCAGGCAGCACTTATCTTTATTGGGTTTTGTCCTGATTACAACTCATCTGGGTGTTGAATTTAATTCTCGGCACCTCAATTCAACGTTGACAAGCATTTAACGATGGGCAAGTAAGATTGCAAGGAACTAATGTGGTCAATTTTTATATACCCAGAACCACTTTTTACAAGGAAACAATAGTTCTTCTCCATTCCATATGGTCCCAGCAAGTTATATGTCCCAACCTTGCCTTCTGTGCGGAGTGATCCCCAGTGACAGGATTTGACTTACTGATATTAGAAGCTCAAGAGTTTTTGATCTTCATTATCATAGTCTGTCGATATAGGCATAGGACAGCCAGTCACCAACTTTCTGGCTGTAAGGAGTCTGTTTCCAGTAGAGGAGAGTGAGGTAAGCACACCAAGAGTGGCAGAGACAGAGGTATGGTGGCGGGCCTGCTCATACTGGATTTTGAGAGCCAACTATTAAGTTTTCAAAAAATTGAGTGAGCCAGTCATTAAAAACAGCCAATCAGGAAAAGATTGTGTTTTCTGCCCTCTTCAGTGCCTCATTCCTTGACAGAAAGTTAAAACCAGGTAAGAGGATTACTCACCTGATTTTTGGTACCTCTGAAGGTGGTTGCTTTTGTGGAGAGTTGATGAATTTGGTGTCATGTGCAGGGAAGATCACTGGAGGTTTCTATTTGGTCATCTTGCTCCAACTACCCCACTCTGATCCAACGTGATTTATTATTTTGTTGATTTGCTAGACCAGGGGTCAGTAAATTTTTCTGCAAAGGACTAGATAATAAAAATTTGCAGGCTGGGTAGTCTCTGTCAGAACTACTTCACTGTGCCATTGCAGTACAAAAGCAGTTATAGAACAGTACTTACACAAATGAGTGTGGTTATGTTCCAATAAAACTTTATTTACAAAAAAACAGACTATAAGTCAGATTAGTACCACAGAGCATTTTGCTAATCCCTTAGGTAAATTGAAAGAAGTAACAGGAAAAATGTCAATAATGCAAATTAAACTTAAAAGCATATCATGTCTAGAGATGCTACATAAACAGCACAAAAAAAGAGAAAATATTTTCTAATATTAACAAATATGTTATTATCTGATTCAACAAAGAATTTGGTCTTTGCAGACTAAGCACAGTGGCTCATGCCTGTAATCCTAACACTCTGGAAGACTGAGGTGTGTGGATGGCTGGAGCTCAATTCAAGACCAGTCTGAGCAAGAGTGAGACCCCGTCTTTACTAAAAATAGATAAACTAGCTGGCTGTGATGTCACCACCTGAAGTCCCAGCTACTGGGGAGGCTGAGGCAGAAGGATTGTTCAAGCCCAAGACTTTGAGGTTGCTGTGAGCTGTGATGCTGTGGCACTCTACCTAAGGTGATAGAGTGAGATGCTGTCTCATTAAAAAAAAAAAAAAAGTTAGGCTTTGCAAAAAATGTGAAGTTCCCACATATATCTTTATTGTTTCACTCTCATCTTTTTTGTCTGTATTAGTCTGCTTGGGTTCCCTTCAGAAAATACCATAGACTGGGTGGCCTAACCACAAAAATTTATTTCTCACCATTTCAGACAGTAAAAGTTCAAGATTAAGGTGTTGAAAGGTAAGTTTTATTCTTAGGTGTCTTTTCTTGGCTTGTAGGCAGGCTGTGTCAAGCTTAAATGAGCTCTTCTTTGTGTTCAAGAATTCTTTCTCCCAGTTTTCTTTCTTATAAGGCCTCTATTCCTATCAGATTAGGACCCCACCCTTATTACCTCATTTAACTTTTAACTATCTCCTTATTACCCTATGTCCAAATACAGTCACTTTAAAGGTTAAGGCTTCAGCATCTAAATTTTGAGAAGACACAATTCAATCTATAGAATTGTGTTTCTTTCTTTCTTATTTCTGATTAATAT
>NW_003852485.1:7197794-7201119 GCF_000181295.1 Otolemur garnettii | reverse complement strand
AAACCCAATGCCAGGTTGAGGCAGTGAGAGATGGTGAAAGATGAGTATTGGGGCCCTTGGGCCCAGAAGGGTCTGTAACTGCCAGAGTACCCCCCGCCCGGTGCTTTCCAGTTTCATAAGCCAGAACACTCCTTTCCTTGTAGTTGCTTAAGGCTGATTTTTATTGGATTTCTGTCACTTGTCTCCAAGGATCTTAACTTAATACTATGTATCGTAGACAAGTTCAGGGAGCCAATTTTTTTCTTAAGCACTGAGAAAGAAGTTTCTGAAGTCTCAACATCCAGCCCCCACCTGAAAATCAGATCAAATTTCAAGTAGGTGGCATTAACAAGCTCTATTCTGAAACTCTGGTTTTGCATGGCTGGCTCTCTGCTCCTCTTACTGGCCTGATGTCTCACTTCTGCGACATAGTCACCCAGTTCTGCAAATGAGTGAGTCTCTTCTGGTTCTTGCACCTGATTGACTTGCCTGGTGCCAATGCTTTTAGGACTGGCCCTGCCATTTTTTTATTGGATGCTCCAGGGTGTGGCATTTGCACCCTGAGGGCAGCTGCTGGAGGACCAATGGTCTTCTCTGTGCTTCCAGCTGCCATGTAGCCCCCTGAAGCCTGTGTGTTCTGACTTCCCATCCCAGTGGTCCAGTGGGGCTCCGCTCTGCTGGCCCTGTATGATGTGAATTGCTATTCTCAGCAACTTGGCCAATTAGTAATGCAGTTCACTGGATGCAGGGTTCCTCCTCCCCAGAGTCCGGTGCTCAGTGGGGCTCACCCAGCTGCCCCTGACCCCCAGAGAGGGACTTCCTTGAAGAGCAGTGTCCTCCTAGGTCCCTGCTTCAGCCAGTCAAGCCAGGCCCTGACAAATCCCGTCTCAAAACTGTAACACGTGGTGTCATCTTGTGCAGAAAACAAAATCAAATGCTGCAGGTTAGAAACTGTTGCTGTGACTGTTTTTCAACTTAGGGGTTCCACTTGAATACTGAGGAGCCTAGTTTTCCTGTGAAAATGAAATTTTAGCAGCGCCTATGGCTCAAAAGGGTAGGGTGCCAGCCCCATATGCCAGAGGTGGTGGGTTCAAACCCAGCCCCGGCCCCCCAAAAAAAAAGAAAATGAAATTTTAATTTTCTCTCAATTTGTCATTAAAAGCAAATTAATTTTAGGTAAGGAGTTGACTTGTTCTTAGGAAATTCTGCAAATTGAAGCTAAAGATGGCCTCCAATTGCCTATCTGAAACTTCTCTTTCTTTTCCTCTACCCATCCCCTCACCCTCACCCTCACTTGTTCTTTTGACATGTGAAAACCAGTAAAAGCGAGGGGGTAAAGAGAAGCCTTGATCTAAAAACTCAAATAAACAACAACAAGCTCAGTTCCCAAGTCCACAGGAGGAGAACCTTGTCTATCTCTTGTCTTTGTTAGCAAGTTCCTTTGTACAGTGAGTGAAGATACTGCCCACATCCTGTTAAATTCCAGTGCACACTATCTCAGTGAAGGGCACACTTAAACTTTGACTTAGTATGTAAGAAAAACAAAGCATGTAAACAAAACATGTGCCCCCTAATATTCTGAAATTTTAAAAAATTGCATCTTGCTTCTTACTTTAATAAAATTTATGTGAACATACTTATTATTACATTTAAATAGTTATAATTTTTCAACTTCAGAAAGCTTGAACTGATGAGTACAGAAGATTTGCTCCATTTTGCTTGAGAGAAAGCCAGAGATGAAACAAAAGGGGACTTTTGTTAACAACCTTGGCCTGTGTGGAAGTTTTTTCAGATGCCACAGGGGAAAAAAAAAATGGATTTAAAAAGAGATGCTGAAGGAGGAGAGAATCTTCAACAGATAAGATCCATTTAAGATACAAGAATATAATAATACAATTATGACAAGAGTTTCTCTTCAAATCATATTAAGGCTTCCAGTGGGATTTCTCATAACTGTTCTCCAAAGCTGCTGCACTCAACCATCTTTGTACTGCCATGTACTCAATGGAAGATATTTAAATGTGTGACATTCTACAGCTGTGCCCACATTTCAATGCATCAGAAACAGTTTTTGTGTGTAGGGACATAAAGCACTACAATTATCTGGAATGGTCAGAGCTATTAAGTGTGGATCAGCCAGTTATGTATAATTCCTGATGCATTAACGATAATGGCACAACTTTTTCTCCCACTCAAGAAAGCATTATGGATTTTAGATGATTATAGTTACATCATTGGGGGGGGGGTAAATTTGAATTTGCTCAAATGCATTTTTTTAAGCAAAATATGTTGCAAGCATGAGAACTTTAACTCCTGTTAGTTATACATTACTGTGACACACCTGGTAAGCGGTTGAGAGTCACAGCCATGGGACATGGATTATCACATAACAAGATGGGAAGAAAAGAGAAAAACAAGAAAAGCCACTTCATAGGAAATGGACATCGGTAGGGAGACAATGGGGGGGGGGTGTGAAAAAGAAGTGGAAGGTTTGAAAACAAGGGAAGCAAAGTGACTTTGTCCTTTATCCAGAGAGTCATCCGTCTGGATACAGGATGAGAAGATGCTCTGGGCTGGGGCCAGCATGTCTCAGAACTTCTTGTGAGTCTGAAAAGTGGCAGGAGAAGATACACATCTGGCAGCCAGGCTGGGAGCTTTCCTCAACCGACTGAAAACAAGGCAGGCTTCGCCACTTTGGTATCAAATACACACACTCACATTCAACTGCTACATTTTCTAAAAATTCCCCTTTCAAAGCATGACATCTAATTTGAAAGATTTTCACATCAAAACTTTTTACATACTATAATATTAAGTGATTTGGTAGAAATTATAACATTAGAACAGGGGTAAATGTCAGAATACTGGCAGGAACCGGCTTGCATACTCAAAGGGGTAATTAGGGAGTGTTTAATAAAGGGACTATTTACAGAGGTGGGAGCAGAGTCAAGAGGGAAAAACAAAGGAGGCTGCCCCGGGATCAGCAGCACTTGGCAGCCATCACCATCCTGAGGCCAGAAGGGACCAAGGAAAGAGACTTGAGCCAGACGCTGAGCAGAGTTGCAGAGCTCTGGGACAGAGGGTGGTCCCTGGTGGGAGCTGTGGCTGAGGACAGGGGAAGGCAATCCCAGCCAAGCCCTCCCAGGTAGGGAGGATATAGGGGGTGGTGGGAAGAGTCAGCATAGGGGTATTTCCTATGGGGAATGCCAGTCAGAAGCTGGAGCAGAGGGACCCTGACTAAAGAAGTGCTTGGAGGTCAGCCTTCCTAGGCCCAGAGCAGGACAAAAGGCAGAGAGTGGGTCTAAAGGGGCAGATGGAGAATCACTTGCCCAGAATATTTTTTTTT
>NW_003852485.1:7195181-7196926 GCF_000181295.1 Otolemur garnettii | reverse complement strand
AGCAGTCTATACAGAAGCCTCAATTAGGTGCCTGGCTGCAGCAATTTTACTTCTTCAAGACTTATTCAAATATGAATAGGAAACACTACTTCATTAAACAAATATAAATGGGCTATGTTACTAAAGAATTTCTCATCTCCTTCATATTTTAACATGATGAATTTACACAAAGGGACTAATGAATGCAGCCTTCCCAAACTTCCTTGACCATGGAACCCTCGCGTCGCTTATCATTTCATGAGACTAATGTTTCATGGAATAAATGTTTGAAACACTGTCTTCAGCTTCTTTTTTAAAATAAAGGAGTACAATTCATTTTATCAAGTCTGGGCAAGATTAGTGGAGAGATTAGGTTTTTAAAAATGCCTATGGGCTATTGGAAGCTTCTCTCAGGATAGAGTTGGAAGGGTTAAATTTATTTTTGGTTTGACCACTTACTGGCTGAGTGACATTGAGCAAATCATCATAACATTTACTGAGACTCAAGTATCCTCATATCTAAGAGAGGAATAATAAGCCTTATCTCTATACATCATTGAGAATGCTTGAAAAATAGCTTATCAATTTCACAAAACATTAAATATACATCTATCATAAGATGTAAGCCTTCCACTCGTAGGTATGTATTCCAAGAAAGAAAGGCATATGTCATACAAGAATGTTCATAGCAGCTATATTTGTAATAGGCAAAAAGTGGACATTAACTCAAATGTCCATCAATAGGTGAATGGACAAACAAATACTGGTTTATCCATAAAATGGAATATTACTCAGCAATGAAAAGGAAGGAACTATTTTTACACATAACAACATGAATGAATCTCAAAAAAGTTGTGCCTGGTGAAATAAGTCAGACAAAAAAATCATACATACTATATGATTTCATTTACTAAAAAGTCTAACACGAAATGAAGTCTATGATTTCATTTACTAAAAGTCTAATGTCATCTAGAGTAACAGAGAAAGAATCCATGGTTGTGTGGGGAGGAAGAGAAAGGGGGCCACAGGGAGTGGTGGGAGGGAGGAATTACAAACAGGCATAAAAGAACTTCTGGGAGTTTTCTTGATAGATATGTGTTCACTATCTTGATTACTATGATGACTTCATGGACATAGGCTTATGCCGAAATTTTTCAGATTTTTACACTTTAAGTACATGCGGTATGTGAGAGTTTTGATTCCTCCATATCTTCCTCAACTCTTGAGATGGTTGATCTTTTTCACTGTGGCCGCTTTAGTAGATGTGTAGTGATATCTCATTGTGGTTTGGATTTACGTTTTCATAATGATTAAGGATGTTAAGCATCTTTTCGCGGGCTTATTTGCAATGCATAGCAGTGTCTGTTTTGTTTAAATCATTTACTCCTTTTGAGTGTGGGTTATCTTTCTCTTATTGTTGAATTTTCAGTTTTTATGCAGTAGAACTTCCATAGTTGACCACCTCCCTACATTGACCACCTCCTTAAGTTCACCTAATTTTTAAAGACTGGACATGCACCACATGTATGTATCAGTCCAGCAGGCCTAGTTCCATGTGTTGACCAGTTTGTTACCGTCCCTTGGGTGGCCAACTTACAGAGGTTCTACTGTATAATCTTTTTTTTTTTTCTGAGACAGCTTCCTACTCTATCACCTAGGTTAGAGTGCAGTGATGTGATCACAGCTCACTGCAACCATCTGCTCCTGGGCTCAAGTGGTCCTCCCACATCACCCTTCAGCATAGCAAGGACTAGAAAGAACTAGAG
>NW_003852485.1:7184363-7192682 GCF_000181295.1 Otolemur garnettii | reverse complement strand
TTTGCCCTTGGTAGAGTGCCATAGCATCACAGCTCATAGCAACCTCAAACTCTTGGACTCAAGCAATTCTCTTGCCTCAGCCTCTCAAGTAGCTGGGACTGCAGGCACCCGCCACAATGCCTGGCTATTTTGTTGGTGTTGTCATTGTTGTTTAGCAGGCCCAGGCTGGGTTTGAACTGACCAGCCCCAGTGTATGTGGCTGGCGCCCTAGTCACTGAGCTCCAGGTGCCAACCCATCCAGCTGTTGATTTTTTAACCTGAGACATTATAGTGTTCAGGCCTAGAGATCTAATCGTGGTCTCTTTTAATATTTCCTCTGTCTCTACTTGAAATTTTGAACATATAAAATACAGATATAAAAACTTTTTTGGAGTTTTGGAGTCCCAAGGTGAGACTGTAGTCTGAGGTGGTACATTATGGCTGACATGCAAAATCTGGTAGAAAGATTGGAGAGGGCAGTGGGCTGCCTGGAGGCAGTATCCCATACCTATGACATGCACTGTGGGTATGGAGACAGTTCATCAAAAGGGGCAATTCCATACGTGCAAGCATTTGACTCACTGCTTACTGGTCCTGTGGGAGAGTACTTGAAGATCAGTAAAGAAACTGGGGGAGACGTGCAGAAACATGCAGAGATGGTCCACACAGGTCTGAAGTTGGAGCAAGCACTCTTGGTTACAGCCTCTCAGTGTCAGCAGCCAGCAGGCAATAAGCTTTCTGATTTGTTGGCACCCATCTCAGAGCAGATCCAGGAAGTGATAACTTTTCGGGAGAAGAACCAAGGCAGCAAGTTGTCAATCACTTGTCAGCTGTCAGTGAAAGCATCCAGGCCCCGGGCTGGGTGGCTATGGCTCCCAAGCCTTGCCCCTATGTGAAAGAAACGAATGATGCTACTATGTTTGATACAAACGGAGTTCTCAAGGAGTACAAAGATGTGAATAAGAAGCATGTAGACTGGGCCAAAGCTTACTTGAGTGTATGGACAGAGCTGCAAGGTTACATTAAGGAGTTCCATAGCACTGGACTGTCCTGGAACAAGACGGGGCCTGTGACAAAAGAGCTGAGTGGATTAGCATCTGGACCTTCTGCTGAATTAGGCCCTCCTCCCCCCCACCAGGACCACCTCCTCCCCCAGTCCCCACCAGTTCATGCTCTGATGAGTCTACATCCTGTTCAGCACTATTTGTGCAGATTAATCAGGGGGAGAGCATCACACATGCCCTAAAACATGTATCTGATAACATGAAGACTCACAAGAACCCTGCCTTGAAGGCTCAGAGTTGTCCAGTATGCAGTGGCCCCAAGCCATTCTCTGCACCCAAACCCCAAACCAACCACAAAGAAGAGCCAGCTCTACTTGAATAGAGGGCAAGAAGTGGAGAGTGGAAAATTAGGAGAATGTTTCCAATCTGGTGATTGATGACACAGAGCTGAAACAGGTGGTTTACATATACAAATGTGTCAACACCACATTGCAAATCAAGGGTAAAATTAACTCCATTACAGTAGATAACTGTAAGAAACTTGGTCTGGTATTTGATGATGTGGTGGGCATCGTGGAGATAATCAACAGTAGGGATGTCAAAGTTCAGGTAATAGGTAAAGTACCAACCATTTCCAACAATGAAATAGATGGCTGCCATGCTTACTTGAGCAAGAATTCCCTGGATTGTGAGATAGTCAGTGCCAAATCTTCTTCCTCTTTCCTATAGAAAGCAGTGACTTTAATGAGTTTCCAGTCCCTGAGCAGTTCAAGACCTTATGAAATGGGCAGAAGTTGGTCACCACAGTGACAGAAATTGCTGGTTAAGTGAAGTGCCACTGGGTTCTTTGCCCTCTCCCTTCACACCATGGGATAAATCTGTATCAAGACAGCTCTTTTCTAGATTTCCTCTACCTTTCTGCTCTTAAACTGCTTTTCTACTCTGAGAAGCACAGCTACCTGCCCTCACTGAAATATACCTCAGGCTGAGATTTGGGGTGGGATAGCAAGTCAGTTGATCTTCTGCAGGAAAGTGCGACCTTTCCATATCAGTTCAATTACACCACCAGTCCATTCTTAAGGAACTGCAGAGCAGGGCTGGTGCCTTTCAGCTTTTGGCTTTGGAGGTGTGTTATTCTACCAACAGACAGTCCTTTGAGAAGAATAAAACAGTGTTAGGAATTAACAGATCAGAATGTTCACACTAGTTAATCTTTTTTCTAACAATGAGGATGAGGGCAGTAGAAGCCGGTATTGATTCCAGACAGTTCTTCTAACCAAACTAATTTTTCACTGTTGACAAGTGAAGGCAAGGGTAGAACTGGATCAAAAGCTGAGGCTTGGCCATCTGGCATTCCAAGCGAAATTGTTTTCTATAAGCGTTCCTTTTGTTCTGCATTCCATCCTGGGTCTCTTTCAACCATGAGATAGGAGGTTCTTTGGTACTAGCTACTGTAGCAGTGCCCTTTATCCAGGGCCATTAAAGGTGTCTTGAACTCTTTCTCTCTCTGGGATCCCTGCCCAGCACCTTCAACAACACATCATTCCAAGATGTCTGGCATTCCTTCCTCTTTACCTGCTAGGTGCCTGTCGTCCATCTTCACTGCTTCCTTTTCTCTGTCACGCTCAACAACTTAACAGCTTCTGTCCAGGCACCTGAATCAGAGGACTAAATCCTCCCTGGCAGACTGGTTTTAGGTCTCAATTTGTGTAAGAATCTTACACAGCATTGCTAATATAAATTTCAGTCCCTCACCCCCTTGCCCTGGACAAACAATTACCAAAATATGCAACTTTTTTTGGTGGGAAGAGAGATAATCCTGTGATTTCTACCCATTTCCTGAGGCCTGTGGAAATAAACCTTTAGGTACTTAAAGTTATATGGAAAATAGAATAAAGTTAATACCAAACTTGAAAAAAAAAGAAACTTTTTTGATGTTCTTATCTGCTAAATCTAACTTCTGTGTCAGTTGAGTCCATTTTGGTTGATTTTTCTCCTCTTCATGTTTCCTCGCACACCTGATGCAATTGTAGGGCTCACCTCATTTGTTTCCCACCTTTTAGGGAACACTATCTCCTATTCTGTGATTTCAGTGTCTTCATCCATCAGCTTTCACTTAATAGCTATCATTGATGTTCATGTCCTACGGTTGTATTAATATAATAATAATATAAATTCATTTAAGCCATATTAAATTTTCTCATTTCTGCACTTTTTGTTGAAATCATTTTATAAAGAACTACACTACTGGGCAGCAAATATATAAAGATCTTATAATTTGCTACCCAGTAGTATAGTTCAAAGAAAAAAGGCAAAATAAATGCTCCCTTCCTAATGTTTTTCAGTTTTTAGAATAATTAACTATTTTACTAGTAGCCTCTGAAGAAACCAGTGCATTTCTTTTAAAAATTATATTTGTCATTATTGTGAGCTCATGGGTTTTAAGGTATTGGGTGAGTTTTGATATATTTTTTCCTACATTCAAGCCAAAGAGAGACCCTTGAAACTGGTTTCTATGCCTTTTGACAGGACCTCAATAGTTCCCTTTGACAGAGTCTTTCTTTTCTGCAAAAACACAATATTCCATGTTCATCCTGACCTGACTCAGATATGTGATGAACTATTTATCTAGGTAGCCTTATCCTTTTCTAATAGAAAATGGTATTTAGAGACCATAATCTGGTTGCTAGGGCTGCTTATACCTCCTGGGTTGTCATTGCTTCTAAGCTCATTCAGGGGAGAGCATGGAAATAAATATTTATAGAAAAAAAATCATGAATTTATGATTTAAATTTAAGATTATTATGATTTACTTAACATTTTTTGGGGGTGGAGGACAGAATCTCACTTTATCACCCTTGGTAGAGTGCTGTAGTGTCACAGCTCACAGCAATCTCCAACTCTTGGGCTTAAGCAATTCTCTTGCCTCAGCCTCCTGAGTAGCAAGGACTACAGGTGCCCACCACAACACCCGGCTATTTTTTGTTTCAATTCTCATTGCTGTTTTAGCTGGCTAGGGCCAGGTTTAAACCTGCCACCCTTGCTATATGAGGCTGGTGTCCTACCCACTGAGCCACAGGTGCCACCCAACATTTTTTTCTTTTTTCTTTTATGACTTTTACACTGGAAAGTCTAAGAAAATTAATTATTTGCACATATACATGAAGGTGTGTGTATGCGTATAATAGTTTTAAAGTAATAATAAACTTATTTCTACTAGGAATAAGACTGCTTAATGAAGATTAAGAATTCTTTTCATTTTTTTTATCTTTATGATAGGTTCCAGTAGGAATTTATAGTCAAAATATGTTTTAAAGTCATTTGAAATAACTTTTCTTTATACTGGTATGGCAACTAAATTTTATGCAAATTTACACATCTGATAAGTTTATTTTTGTGGTTGTTCTTTTTATATTGAACTTGATGAATTTTAAATATTTATTGAAATTGATGAATTTTAAATATTTATTGTCTTTGCTATAACTTATTTAATATTAAATTTACATAATTTAATTTTTAATAATAACTGTTTCATAACTGGCTCACAAAATTCCTCAAAATTTTACAATTGGCTCTTGCTAGCTGGTATAACTTGGCTTTAGCACACCTCTGTGTTCCAAACTAAAAGCCACAGAACAAAGTATATTCAGAAAAGGATTGTTTTCATACCTGTGTTTCTACTCTGGTCCCTCCCTTCTTACATTGGGATAGGAGATCATTGTTTTTGTTAGATTTTTATCTCCTCCTTCCATTGTTTATTTTTGAAAATATAAGCAGATGCAATTATATATTTCCTTACCCCAAAAGTATCACACAATAAATGCTGTTCTGCTCTGTGTTTAGCTTAGAATTTTGATTCCAGTTCAATGGCAACTTTCCTAGGAGAAGTAAAGACATGTATGTTCAACTATTACCATCTTCACACTTTAGCAACAATTAGTTTCCTTATCTTTTTTGAGAGCTAGGAAGGGTCTGAGTGGGAATAGAAAGGTTCTATGGAGGAGAGAGATGAATCCAGAAATCTGGGAGCTTTAAAGACAAACTTCACACTTTTACTAGGGTCCGAGCAGCAAGAAGATGGACTCTGGCAACCTATTGAGGTGGCAAAGGTACATGGATGAACACCAAAGTGCTATATAAGCACATAAAACCAGCTACTTTCCTAGCTATAAAATATCTGACCGTCAGAGTGGGTAATAGAAGTTTTAATGTTTTAGTTGGACTTTTTCAGCTGAATTAAATGTGACAGAACTATGCTAATCATTCTTGTGAAAGTGATTTCTACAATATTTGCACATTATACTCTATGAGATGGAAATCTCTTATCAATTTGCTATTTGTCTCTGATAACTTTACACAGAGAGGAAAAGACTGAGAGCTTGGAATTCACATTGAAAGTCATAAGGTTTTTAACACATCTCTATTCCTACCATAAGCATATCCTATCTGGCATTCACTTTAATAGATAATGAGAGCTTTTCAATGTTATTAGTGATTTTTAGCACTGAAAACATATTTGCATGACACTCAGAGAGATGAAAAAGTCTATTGATGGTATTTGTTGGCTTTAGTTGATGAAACTGCTGCTTTTATTCTATTCTCTATCCAATTATTTCTGGTTATTTTTATGGTTTTCTATGGAGTCTAAGGGAGAGTATGTAAAAGATAAATATGATCAACTGGTAAAAACAGACTTGTCTTTTTTTCAATGTCTTCAATGAATGTTTCATTAGCCCAGCTGAGCTTAAGTTAGTGATCTGAAGGTGTGTGGAGTCTTTATGTGAAGTCAACAGGGGAAGAAGTGAATTTAAAATATTGTATTGCAGTCAGAGGCCAGCATTTTCTATCTTGTAGAGAGAAGTATCCTCAGAAAAAGATTATGGCAGATGATCGGGACAACCCCTTATGTCCTCACACAGCCCTCCATTTCCTATAATAAATGAACAGTTACCTGGGATTTGGGTGTAAAAGAGAGGTGGAAAGAATTTATACACTGCACTAAAGGCAGCTTTACAAACCTGCATTTAAAGTAAAGGACTTTAAGAATTGTGACCTGCTGTGATGATTGCCACTCTAGTCTAATTGGTTGACCATTAACATTCTACTATATTTAAATTGATAACAAGATATGAAAGAATGGGCTCAAACCCCAATTTGTCTCTGGTTGCTACTATGTTCCATAATATAGTTGTTCTGAGTTACTCCAGTGATTTAAGTTAACCACTGATTGTGGTTATACTATGTGGTAGCATAGTACCAAAGGCACAGGATTTGAGTAACCAAGAGTAATGAAGAGTCACCAGACTCTTTTCACTAACTTTCTTCTTTTCTAAGATGCATTTAGAACCAGACAAACTAAGTAAGATCAGAGACTCTCTGGTACATACCAACAACTTCCAAAAGGAATAATCAAGCAAGTTAGCTTACTGACATGTCAGAGACTTTAGAATGAGTGAAATTCACACAAAAGAATTGGCATGAGGGGTGGAGCAAGATAGCAGATCAGAAGGATCATTCAGCTGAGCTCTCCTAGAACAACTAGGGAAAAAGAGAGAAGCCAGCCAGACCTGGTGTGGGAACCTTACTGAGAATCATAGCAGCTCAGGGAGCACAGCAAGGGGATGGTGAGCTGGATGCAGCATATGATCCAGAGTGGTGGAAATGTGATGAATTAGGCAAGTGATTGAGACCAGCTGGTATCAGCTGGCTCCCCACAGAGGTCTGGATGGGATGAAGCATTCCTAGAGTTTTCAGTTGTTAGGGGAAGCCACACATTGAGTGGATAGCTTGGAAGAGTGGGTGAACTTGAACAGTGTACAGCAACCACACTTGAATGCCAGTTAGAGTGGACTTGCCATAGATTTGGTGACTGGTGTGGCAGCCATACTGACAAGATCTCGGTGGCCAGGGCGCTGCCATTGTGGGAAGGTCGTGAGAAGGTCTTAGAAGGAGCCTAAATCATAGCCATCTTAATTTTATCTGCCAGAATCAGAACTCCACTCTTGGAACAGGCTGAGGGACTCCCACACCCCACAGAAACTGGAATAAGAGGGCACTGTGAGGCCTGCCCCTGACGGACTCTGGAGAGCTTTAAAATCCCAACTCAGCAGGGTCTGAATGCTAAGGAAATAATCAGGTGATCACCAAAGGCAACTAAGTTTGGAATAAGGACCATAGAGGTTTCTGGCTGCGCTGTCTCCTAAAAAAGCCACAGTGTCACCTGGTGTCCTGATGGTATATTACAACATACTATCATCAAGAGCAAGGACTTCTGTTTGAAACAAAGGAGGTAGTAAGAAGTAAAAAAGAAGGACAAGGAGGTGAACAAAAAGAAAGAACATATGAGGAGAAGCCAACAGAAAAATTTGGGTAACATGAAATCGTCCCTCAAGGGACGATGAGGCAGCTACTGAAGAAAACTCCACCTATAAAGAATTAATGTATTTGACAGAAAGAGAATTTATTTTTATCTTTTTTTTATTGTTGGGGATTTGGGGTGCAGAGACAGAAAGAGAATTCAAAATATGGATGATAAATACAACAAAAGGAATGAACAAGAAAATGGAAAGACAGAACCAAAAGTCAGGTGAGAGATATGCAGAATATAGAAAGGATGTGTCAGAGCTTAAGGGAATGAAGGAGACAATCAGGGAATGTAAAGATGCAGTAGAAAGTATTAAAAATAGGTTAGACCATGGAGAAGAAAGAACCTTAGAGCTAGAGGATAAAGTTTTCAATTAACCCAGGTAGTCAAAGAGGCAAAAAAGAAGGGAGAAAAAGAACAACAGGTGCTTAGAGAACTACAAGACTCCATGAAACATTCAAACATATGAATAACAGGGATTCCTGAAGAAGAAGAAGACTGTCCCAAATGAATGGATACCCTACTGGAGACTATCATAAATGAAAACTTCCCAAGTTTCACTAAAGACCCCAACACACTTCTTTCAGATGGATATCAAATCCCAGGTCATCTCAACTCAAACAGTGCCTCCCCAAGACAGATTGTAATGACTCTTTCCAAAGTCAAGGTAAAAGAAAAAATACTGCAAACAGCCAGGAGTAAGCATCAGAGGCAGAGCATTAGGATGACAGCAGACTTTTCAATGGAAACTTTCCAAGCCACAAAAGCATAGTCATCTACCTTCAATATTCTTAAACAAATCCCAGGTCATCTCAACTCAAACAGTGCCTCCCCAAGACAGATTGTAATGAATCTTTCCAAAGTCAAGGTAAAAGAAAAAATACTGCAAACAGCCAGGAATAAGCATCAGAGGCAGAGCCATTAGGATGACAGCAGACTTTTCAATGGAAACTTTCCAAGCCAGAAAAGCAT
>NW_003852485.1:7181572-7183654 GCF_000181295.1 Otolemur garnettii | reverse complement strand
ACAGAATTGGACAGATCCTCTAAACCAGTGGTTCTCAACCTTCCTAATGCCACAACCCTTTAATACAGTTCCTCATGTTGTGGTGAACCCCCCCCTCCAATTATTTTCGTTGCTACTTCATAACTGTAATTTTGCTACTATTTGTTATGAATCATAATGTAAATATCTGATATGCAGGATGTATTTAGGTGACCCCTGTGAAAGGGTCATTTAACCCCCAAAGGGGTCATGACCCACAGGTTGAGAACTGCTGCTCTAAACAGAAAACTAAACAAAGATACAAAGGACTTAAATGTGAACCTAGCACAAATGGGATTAATACACATATACAGAACACATCATCCCCAAACTAAAGAATATACATTTTTCTTGTCAGCCCATGATACCTATTCCAAAATCGATCACATCCTATGATACAAATCAAGCCTCAGCAAAATTAAAAGTATAGAAATTATACCTTGCATCTTCTCAGACCACAAGGCTATAAAGGTAGAACTCAACTCTAAGAAAAAAGCTCATCCCCCCCACACACACACAAAGACTTGCAAATTAAACAACCTTATGCTGAATGTAGTTGGGTTCAGGAAGAGATAAAAGAGGAAACTGTTAAATTCCTCAAACATAACAACAATGGAGACACAAGTTACCAAAACCTGTGGGATATGGCAAAAGCAGTCTTAAGAGGAAAATTTATTGCATTAGACACCTGTATTCAATAAACAGAAAAAGAATGTATCAACTTATTCATGAACCATCTTATAGAGTTAAAAAAGGAAGAACAATCTAATCCCAAACCCAGCAGAAGAAAAGTAATAACAAAAATTAAACCAGAGATTAATGAAATTGAAAACAGAAGAATCATTCAGAAAATTAATGAAACAAAAAGCTGAGTTTTAAAACAATAATAAAATCTATAAACCTTTGGCCAGATTAACTAGAAGCAAAAAAGTAAAATCTTTAATAACCTTAATCAAAAATGATAAAGGAGAAAGAACAACAGATGCCACAGACATACAAAAGACCATCTCTGAGTACTACAAGAAACTCTATGCTCAGAAACTTGACAATGTGAAGGAAATGGATCAATCTGTGGAATCACACCCTGTCCCTAGACTTATCCAAGAAGAAATAGATCTCTTGAACAGACCAATTTTAAGAACTGAGATTGAAGAAATAGTATAAAAATCTTCTAACAAAAAAAAATGTCCTGGTCCAGATGGCTTTACACCAGAATTCTATCAATCCTTCAAGAGCCTATACTCATGCTGCAGAAATTCTTCCAAAAAATTGAGAAAGAAGGCATTTTCCCTAACACCTTCTATGAAGCAAATATCACCCTGATACCAAAACCAGAAAAAGACCCAACTAAAAAGGAGAACTTCAGACCAATTTTACTAATGAATATAGATGCAAAAAATTCTTAACAAAATTCTAGCCAATAGATTACTGTTACACGTTTAAAAAAAATCATTCATCACAATCATGTAGGTTTCATCCCAGCAATGCAAGCCTGGTTTAACACATGCAAGTCCACTAATTCACCATATCAAGAGAAGCAAAAACAAAGACCATATACTGTCAATAGATGCAGAAAAAGCATTCACCAAAATTCAGCATCCTTTTCTAACTAGAACACTTAAGAATATAGGCATAGGTGGCACATTTCTGAATCTGATTGAAGCCATCCACAACAAATCAACAGCTAATATTGTACAGAATGGAGTAAAACTGAAAGCTTTCCCACTTAGAATTAGAACCAGACATGGCTGTCCTCTATCACCACTACTATTCTATATAGTCCTGGAAGTTGTAGCCAATACAATCAGGCAAGAGAAGGAAATAAAGGGCTCCAAATGGAGGCAGGGGAGGTCAAACTCTCACGCTTTACTGATGTTATGATATTATACTTACAGAGCCCCAAAGACTCAACTACAAGACTCCTAGAAATGATCAAAAAATACACTAATGTCTTAGGATATAGAATCAATGTCCACAAACCAGTAGCCTTTGTATATGCCAATAATAGCCAAGATGAGAAGCTAATCAAGTACACAATTCCCTTCACAGCAGCTTAAAAAAAAA
>NW_003852485.1:7164110-7180849 GCF_000181295.1 Otolemur garnettii | reverse complement strand
ATTTTATGAATCAGACAAAAAATTAATAACTAGGATCTATAGAGAATTCAAATAAACCAATAAAAAAAGACCCAACAATCCACATATCACTGGGAAAGAAAAATGAATAGAACCTTTTCTAAAGAAGACAGACAAATGGTTAACATATGAAAAAAATGTTCATCATACCTAATCTTCAGAGAAATGCAAATCTGAACTATCCTGAGATATCACCTGTCCCCAGTGAGAATGGCCCAAATCATAAAGTCTCAAAGCTGCATGGGCTGGCGTGGATGTGGAAAGAAGGGAACACTTTTACACTGCTGGTGGGACTGCAAACTAGTACAACCTTTTGAAGGAAGTATGGAGAATCCACAAAGAACTCAAATTAGACCTCTCATTTGATCCTGCAATCCCATTACTGGGGCATCTACCCAGAAGAAAAAAAATCATTTTAACATAAGGACATTTGCGCTAGAGTGTTTATTGCAGCTTCATTTAGAATCACTAAAATGTGGAAACAGCCTAAATGCCCACCAAACCAGGAAAGAATTAATAAGCTGTGGTGTATGTATACCATAGAATACTATTCAGCCATTAAAAAAGATGGAGACTTTACATCTTTTGTATTAACCTGGATGGAGGTAAAACACATTCTTCTTAGTAAAACATCACAAGACTGGAGAAGCAAGAATGCAATGTACTCAATTCTAATATGAAGTCAGTAGATGAGCTAATACAAGGGGAGGAGTAGGGGATTGAGGAAGTGGGGAGAGGAGAGGAGGGAGGGGGGTGGGGATCACTGTGTATGGCACACCTCTGGAGGTGGGACACAATAATAAGAGGGACTTTTATCCAATAAATGGTATTAGTGTAACCTAATTCTCTGTACCCTCAATGAATACCAAGCAATAAATAAATAAATACATAAAATAATTAAAAATATATATAAAATTTAAAAAACAAACAAAAAACCAGCCGGCATCTTATAATCTGGCCTAAAGGCAGGAAGTCAAGTCCTATCTTATCTGTTTACTCTGTGTATCCTTGGACAAATTGCTATGGGGACATCCATCTCTTATCTATTTCACAGTGGGACTCTTACAACAAAGAAAATATGTGTGGAAGTGAAACTCTTTAAACTGTAACTTATCCTAAAACCAGAAAGACCCTCATTAACATCATGCCAGAATTTAAAAGAAGGGTTTAAGGGAGGCAAAGAGTCACAGGACCTCTGAGCTAGATGATCTGCAGCTGAGGGGTGGATCCTCGGGCCATTCATCCACATGTGCTCCTTGTGGAAGAAGAGCCCAAGGCTTCAGCACTCAGTCATTTGTTAATTACTCCCCTCACCTGTGTTGTACATCTCAATAAAAGGCTATTGCGGAGGTTGCTCAGGGCTACCCTGCTAAAAAGGGCTAGCCCGCCTCCCATAAGCCTGTACTTCTTCTAATCCGTATCACACCTGGTTCCTTCCTGCTGTGAGCAAGACCAGGGCCGCAAGGGCCCAAGGGGTTGAGACAGAAGGGGAAGCAGCATTTTGACTATTACTCTTTTCCAGCCAATGTGTTCTGTTGAGCCCAACAACTCTGGTGCTCTTGGCTCAGTCTTGCCCCACAAATATAAAGAATCAGATGTAAGCCTGTGAAACAGTTCACTGGGTCCAGCCTTCCTTACAGGAAGTCATTAATCCCATATGTGGGGAGAATTTTCAGAAAAAGTCCCTTTTGAACATTTGCTGACTTTCCACATGGCTTCACTATTAAGTTTCAATACAAAGTACTATGGAGCAGCTCACACATTCCATTAAATCCCTTCAGCTTCAGAATATATCTAATGTGAGATTTTCTCCAATGGAATCAAAGAGTCACCAGCCTGCGCACTACTCTATCTCATCACAACCAGCTCCTCTTTTCCACAGCCATCCTCAGTAAGCTTCCTTTCATAGCTTAAATCTCTCTCCAGAATTCCCAAGTTCCCTTTAAATGTGATGATTAATTTTTATTTGATTAATTTAAAAATAATTTCTGCCTCTGGGTGTATATGGTAAGCTAGAGAAGCCCAAATCATGTAGCTCCAAAATAGTCAGAAATTCTGGATCCAATAAAGCAAAGCTCTTTCAAGACAGGTATAAATCAGGTACAGTCACACAGGGTGGGAGGTGCCAGGCTTAGCCACCCAGATGCTTGGGTTAGAATGGTCAGGCCAGGATAGGATTTGAGCCTTGGTGCTGCAGAAGGCTGAGTCTTAACTACAACCCCCCAAAGCCTAGTCCTTGGAAGGGCTATACTAAGGGTGTAAGAGTGAATCTGGAAATGGCTCCCATTGGCTCCGGGAGTCAATAAGGATGCTCTTTGTCTTGGTGTGGGGTCCAGTGAGGAAACGTTTCCCTTGAGAATTTGCAACCATAAGTCTGGTTCCAAGAACCTTCAAACTAAGGAAGAAACTGACCTGAGATGGTTGCATGAATTTCCATAGGGCAGCTAACAGAAACAAATGCACGACCTCCTTGTTCTGGAAGATTAGTTCCTGTCCAGGAATCTCAGGATTCCCGTCAGCCACTCATGATTTGAAGATATGTGCTCTCAAACACCCTGTAAATCTTGTATTCTTCAGCTTCAGTGGTCCCAATCCTCTGAACTAATTTTCCTAAGATTGTTTCCAGAACCTCTACCATCCTACTGATTTCCTTCTGCGTTCTCTTTAGTAGGTCCATGATCCATTTAAAATGTGTTCCATCTCCCCAGTTCAGATGGAAAGCTAGCACTCCAGAAATTGTCTAATGTGTAGGATAAAATGGGACCATGGGGAAAAAAGTAAGTTATATAAAATCATATCACTGTAATAATTCATTAATGTCATACCACTGCGCTGAAACTTTTAGTATCATAGCAACTACTATTGAACGTGTTTCATTGCCCCAACACTATGTACTATACCTGGATTATCTTTCTTAATCTTCAGGAGATAACATTTATTATTTATCCCTCTTTTAAAAATGAATAGAAAACAGGCTTAGTAACATACCCCAGATTACAGAACTAGGAACTGGCCACCAAGCTAGCAATGTGTGTGAGCTAGGATTTCAACGCAGGCCTGTCACCGTCCAAGGCCTTGCTTTAAAGCACTAATACTCCTTTCCACTTGAGTCCTGTGAGGGCATCTGGAAGTGCAAGTTCCATTTCTGGTAACCATCACACTCTTCATAGTGTTTAGAGTGAACTAAAATCTCCAGGATTCTTATTTGTTTAAAATTTAAGTCACAGTTATTTTTCATGATGGTAGAATGTCATAGCGGAGGGGGAAAAGGAAGTAGGAAGACAGGGAGAAAGAGGGCAGGGGACAAAAAACAAAGGCAAAGAGAAGAGTGGTTGGGGACAGAGGAAATTTCGTCTGAGTATTTCATAGGCTTGTAGCAGACCACGCCTGGCAGGTGGATGGAGCCATTGTGGTCACATAGCTGGGAATTCTTCTGTGCCTGAATAATGTTTTTTTGCTTTTTATTTCTTAGGTTTTCTTGAAGGAAATACTGGGTTTCTAACAGCCAAAACACTCCCAGGGGTCCTCAAACTCTAAACAAGGGGCCAGTTCACTGTCCCTCAGACCGTTGGAGGGCGGGACCGTGAGCTCCGGGATGAGTCAGCTGCTAAGCAGGACAGGCAGCAGCAGCAAAAACACCCGGCGGGCCGGATAAATGTCCTAGGCGGGCTGCATGTGGCCCGCGGCCGTAGTTTGAGGACGCCTGCGACCACTGTTGTCTCTGTCACTGCACTCACCTTTGTTCCGCCTTTCCCCGAGGGCTCCCTTACGTTTGGGAAGCCTGCCCCCTAGTGGATTAGTGAAATATTACATGCCAGGCTGCAAAGCTCTCCAAAATTGGAGCTAATGTGTGAAAACGTTCAAAACATCGTTCACAAATTTGAAGAAAAATTTTTGAATAAATAAAACTTCTAGAGATGATTTCCCCGAGATTCTGGACTCCTCTTAAATTTATCTTTGGGTAGACTTTATGGATTTTCAAATCATTTCTGCCCCAAAAATCTCAACCCCACCCAACCCCCCACAGCATCATGGTAACTATTATTTTCAGTGCTTTCTATGAACTGTGCAAAGTACTCTGCAAACATTGTCTCTCTCAACACTCACCACCACCCTGAAACAGGCTAACCAAGTGGAGATTTTGATTCCTGGTCTATGGCAACTCTTCTAGGAGAAGTAAAGAGGTTTATAACACTGTTACCAGTCGTCCCACGTTTTAGTAGAGATACCTCTACTGCCACCCTCCTCACCAAGCACCCACAAGCTGGAAGTGCCTGACTTCCTGCAGGTCTTCACCTTGCTCCCTACACTTGACTGAATCGGAAACAGTCAACTCAGCTGGATTCGCTGGATTCTTTGTCTTGGGAATTTAGAATCAGACCTGAAAGAGCCATCGATCTGGTCTGGCTAATGGAATGGAGGTCGTATAAACTCCGGAGTCCCTGTGGAAGAGCATCTGCTGCCGTGTGTGTGTGTGTGTGTGTGTGTGTGTGTGTAGAAGCAGAAACAGATGACCAGGGGAAAGGGAGAGAGAAGAACAAAGGGGTGCACAAAGAAGGGCAGAAAGGACAGCTCCCCTATTTCCAAGGCCCCCCTGCTGGTTACACTGATTTGGCTAATTAAAATCGGTCTTTTCTCCTATTTTTTTTAAGTGTACATAACCAAGTCACATGAGCAATACTATGTACACACGAACCCAATGTAGTTGTCTAACGGAGTGAGGTCTGAAGTTACTATGGCACATTGAATGATGTGCATAATTTTATTGTACTCCATAGCAATTAGGTCCAAATAGGGAGCAATTAATGAAAATGACTGTAATTATTATCATGTCAACAAAGCCAAGCCAAGCAATTCCAGAGTCAGCTGTAGAGAGGAAAATTCGAGACAGCAGGAAGTCGTTCTGGGGCTCCTCTAAAGGACCTTGGATTTAAAAACCAGGACCAGGACATCATGTCCTTCCCTTGCTCCCGCTTCTGTAGCAAGCAGAGTCCAGGATGCCTAGAGGATCCCAGCTAATGACTGTGAGCCTCGACTTGCTCCTCACCGCCCTCCCGGCCATGCCTAGTGCCTGGCTGTGACTTCCAAGAGCAGGAACCCGGAGACATGTAGGGCAGCGCAGCCTCCTGGGAGGCCTCCTTCCCTCTGCACTGGACCAGCGAGAGCCAGAGGGCAGAGAATTATAAAAGTTTTAGGCAATAAACTACCAGCCACTTTCCGTGGGAAGGTCTATGTCTACCACTGGTGCGGAACATCTTTGGTGGGGTCCTAGAATAGCTCACCTGGGATCTGTGCGAAGGACCGAGATCCTCGTGGCGATAAAATGCGTGAAATCGCCTGGCTGCGCTCTCAGCGCCGACACCTGTGCAGCTGGGACGGGGGGCAGGGCTGGGTTTTGGTGGTTGAGACTGCTCGCTCCCAACCAAATACCATCATCTCCATCTCTTTTCCCCTGAGGTAAAACTAACAAAGAACACTTAGAACAGTTACCAAAAGTCAGACTTCTAGAGTCCTGGAACTTGTTTGCTTAAAATAGCCAGTACTTGGGGAAAACTCAGGGACTGGAAGAATTCCACTTTCCTCCTTGCACGTGCCACTAAATCATTGCCCCAGTCTGAACTTGGATCAATTAGAGGTGCATTTGTGTCAATAAGCAAATGTACCTCGGATGTTTTACATGTATTACTTCCTTGAAAACGTTTCTTTCATAATTATTCTGAGATCCTGGCATGGGAGCCATGAGACTATTCCCAGAGAATCCAGAAAAGTTGCTCTGGAGTCATTCATTAATTCCATATGTGTTATTAACTACCCTATGTCTGGACAAAAAATTACAAAGTACAGCCTTTACTCTTTTTTTTTTTTTTTGAGACAGGGTCTGTTGTCCAGGCTGGAGTTCAGTGGTGCAGTCATAGCTCACTGCAACCTTGAACTCCTGGCCTTGAGCAATCGTCCTGCCTCTGCCCCAATCACAGTTTCTGCTCTTCAGGAGCTTTGTGGGTCAGGCCCTCACCATATTGTGTTGACTTAGGGAGGGAGAAAAAAAAAAGAGGCTATTCCTATCTTGGAACATTTTAATAACCTCTGAACAGTTTACACAGATAAAGCTGGGCTAGAATAAATAATAAGAGGTGTCTGGGGTGAAAGGGTGGGGGTGGGAGCTGGAAGAAAATTGTAGGAAAGGGGAGAGTTGTTATCTCAGAGCTGAAGATGGCTCCTTACTTGTGCATGTGAGGGCTGTTTTTAAACACTGTCTGAATCATCCTTTCCCCTTTCCCTCCCCCTCCTTCTCTCCCTGAGTCACCCAGACTGTCATTTCTCACCCTGAAAGGAGAAAGAGGAAAAGATGTAAGTGTATAGGTTCTGTGTGAGCTGCTGGGGTACATCTGTGCATTTCATCTGCACAGTGTGCAATGGCTGGGAGCCACTTTGCATAAAGATGGGAAAACAGAGGTAAGAAGGAGCAGCCTGATGTTCCCTACCTAACACAGCTGGGCAGAGGCACTGCTGCATTCCTCAGAACATTTATGCACACAACAGTATTTTTGTTAGCCTGTAGAAACTTCTAGAAAGTTTCTAGTACAAAACATTCTCTTCCATCTGAGAGGGGAGAACCTAGAGTTTTAGTCTTGCTCAGCCCAGCATTGTATTTCACTCAAGAGACAACTGCTATGAATCACTAGGAATTTGAGAAATCATTGAGTTCATTCAACCCTACTCTCCAGAGAGGATAAAAATGAAACTGCTTTATTCAGATGAACATTGATCCTATCTCTAAAACCCACTAGACAGGAAAAGTGTGACACATTAGGCTGCTTGAACCTCCAACCAGCTTCTGCTGTGAGTGGGTTGACTGACTGACCTGTCATTATTTCAAACCCAGAATCCTAATCACAAGAATACACTTGCTTCTCTTATTTGGGGGTGTTTTGATCTTAGTCACTCCTTCTCCACGCTCTACCCGGGAGCTCAGCTCCCTTACTTAAAATTCCCAGCTCATATACTTAGGAAGCTGAGGCAGGAGAATCCTTTGAGCCCAGGAGTTTGAGGTTGCTGTGAGCTAGGATGAGGCCACAGGCACTCTAGAGCCTGGAGATGTAACAGAGTGAAACTCTGTCTCCAAAAAAAAAAAAAATGTTTTTCTTCCCTGCTCATATCTTTCTGCAGTACTTTCTAGACTTCTTGCCTGGATTTATTTTTCCTGCGCTGGTCCTTCTACCTTTTTTTCCTTTCCTAGAAAACAGTGCTAAAAGTGACCAGTCTTACAGAGCAAGATGTACAGTGAGGAACAGAAGCCAAGGAAAAGAGAAGAGTTCTGTTCAAGGTCTGCTTAGAAAGCTGGTCACCATATTCTTCATCTGTAAAATGAAATGAGTCTAAATAACAAAACCCACCCCATGGGGCTTGTGCTTTAGGCATGCCGGCCACCTTTCTAGTCCTTAGAAGCACCCCACACACACCCCCTTACAGGGCTGGTGGAAAAGCTGTTTTTCCAGGATTAGTGGTGAAGTCTGGGCTTTTTCTATGCCCATCACCCAGATGGGGTACATTGTGCCTAACAGGGAATTTTTCATCCCTCATCCATCTTCGCCCTCCCCCTCTTGAGTCTCTGACGTCCATTGTTCCACTCTGTGTGACCACGCATAGCTGTGTGTTAGCTCCCACTTTTAAGTGAGAATATGTAGTATTTGTTTTTCCATTCCTGAGTGACTTCACTTAGAGTAAGGGCTTCCAGTTCCATCCAAGTTCCTGCAAAAGACATTACTTCATTCTTTTTTATGAACAGCAGTTCTTGTTATCATGGAGTAGGCTTTGTCAGAAGGGAGATGTGTGTAGCAGAGGCTCTTGACACTATGCAGGGCTGGGGAAACTGAGCTTCTATGGTGGCTTATTTTACGGAGCAATTTGACCCTGGGCCTCAGGGTCCCCAGATAGTTGGCCAAGCATAATTCTAGGTATTTCTATAAAGGTGTTTGTAGACGAGTTTGACATTTAAATTGGTAGACTGCAGTAAAACAGAGGGCCTCCCTTAATATGGTTGGGCTTCAAACAATCAGTTGAAAGCTTAAAGAGTACAAGAACAGCTGACCCTGCCCTGAGTAAGAGGCATTCCTGCCTGAATGCCTTTGAACTGGGACGTCAGCTTTTTTCCTGCCTTTGGACTTGAACTGAAGGATCAGCCCTCACTGAGTGTAAACCCCACTGGCATTCAGAAAAATGACACCTGCTTCTCCAGACGTCAGACTTGGACAGGAACTAGACCATCGCTCTCCTGGGTCTAACTTGCTGACTCACCTTGTAGATCCTAAGACTTGACCGCCTCCATGATGATCCATTTCTTTATAATAATAGTTATTATACACATATATCATTTGGCCAGCCAGAGCACGGTGCCCAAAAGTGTGTAGCAAGTGCACGAGACAGGTTTGGGCAGCCATCAGCATTGGCGTATGGCCTGGTGGGGGCAGCGCAAACACAAATGGAGTCAGGTGCAGCTATATCAAGTGACTTTTAAAAGTTCAGTAAACCACAGCAGGAACCTTTACCAGAGATGGAAGCCACAGGGACTTTGGGGGAAGGGGCTAATAGCAGATTAGACATGGCCTCAAACTCTGACAACCTTCCCACTGAGAGATAGAGTCTACATCCCCTCCTCTTGAAAATGGCCCAGAATCTGTGACTGATATGACCAGTAGAATTTGCCAGGAGTGATGTTGTGCCATTTTCTGAGCTCAGGCTTTATGAGATCAGCAACTTCCAAATTACAGTTGTAATATTTTCTGTGAGGAAGCCAAAGGCCATGCAAGAAATCCACCAGCCCTAAGACCTGCATGCATGAGAAGCCCCCATACACAGTGCTGTAGCTAGGTCCTGAAGGATGAGCCTAGGTTGAGAGAGGGCAAGAGAGAGATCACAGGGACAGAGGGGGACCAAGGAGCACCAAGGTAACAGACGTGTGAGGGAAGTAACTATAGTCATCTGAGCCCACTGTGTTTGGGGGGTAGTTGGCTGTGTAGCAATAGAAAACTGAAACAGGTTGAGAGGGAATAAACAGGAATTCAAGCCCTAGCAAGGCAGGTGAGGTTCAGGGAAGTGCTGTCGGCCTAAAGGAAGACTGTTCTGTTAGGTAAGTTACTGGGCTAGGAACTAAGGAGGAGAAAGCTAAGAAGATAACTCAGCGTGTCCTGAGACACTGGACCCACAGCCAACACAAGCCCACCAGAAGGTAGGACTGAGCCAGTTGCCATACTTCCTAGCATGCAGGTGACTGCAGAGGAGCCATCAGAAATGGAGCTCCCCCCACCCAGGTAGGAAGAGTCAGGATGCCAGTCAGCTTGGAGGAGGGGACAGCAGAGAGAGAGAAACAGAGACTGCACACAGACATGGGGGTTGTATAGAGGAAAGATTGGTGGAAACAATACAGAAGTTGTGAGTTCCAATAAGTTTATTAAAATAAATTACTCATCTTTATAAGAAATGTTTATATGTTACCACTGATTCTTTTAAATTTCCAGTTTATTGAAAGCTACAATTGTACTTGCTATCTCTTTGTGTTTCCTTCAGGGTAGGGTACCTATAGTACAGGGTTTAATGGGATTCTGTTTCCCCAAATCCAACTTTCTTTTGCCCCTCTGCTTCCAGAACTCACAGAAGTGTGTGAGACATGAAATGGACTTACAAACTATCGAGATCTCGAGGGCCCAAGTTATTTAGATGAAGAGCAGGCAGGGAGAAAGGCTATTCTAGTTCACAGTATTAAACAGAACTAAGAAAAAAATAAAACAAGTTGTGCGTAGCCTGGATTATTGACCAATCTACGACAGTTGCTTTCATAAAATTTTGAATTACAGCAAGACCCAAGTTTAATAACACTTAAAATTAACACAAAATTAACCAATCCAAGATTTGAGATCTAGCACATGCCGGTTCTGTGAGGAGTAGGGATTGTTTGTTTTGTTTTTCTTTTCCTTGTTTTTTTACCAAGTTGGAAATACAGAAAGGAGCTTGCCAAATTTAAACTATTAGAACTTCTTAGATAAAGAAATGAAATCATGCGTATCACATCATTTAGGGCATTGTTTTCTTTACACTCAACATAAAAGACCTGCAGATTCAGAAGTAATTCTCTTTAGTCTTGTATGAATGTACCTTTTCCACCAAGCACCAGTGCCTGAGTGAATCATACTGCCTTCACTTGACTCAAAGATTCACAAGGTCAAGTTCCATACATACATATGTATCAACTTGGTACATATTCATCACATGATCCAGTGAGTAGCAGACACTGTAAAAACTTTATGACTGTGGTAGGACTAATTCAATTTCAAGGAACTCTTATAAATCACTGCTGATTGTGATATAACTACATTTTCAAGATAATATGATATGTACCTTATCATAGTGGTTAATATATACTTTTAAAGGGTTACTTTTCTCTTATTTTGAGCCCCTAATCTATATATAATATGGCTTAATATTTCTTGAATTGAACAATATTAATATTCTTCCTTATTAACTGAAATCACTGCTGTCATTGGGGTTTATAAAACTGTGCTAAAAATCTATGCTCACCTTTTTTCTCAGTCAGGTAAATAGGCAATCGTATTTTTTTTTTTTTTCAGAGACAAGGTCTTACTCCATCACCCAGGCTGGAGTTTAGTAGCCTGATCATAATTAGGCAATAGTATTTGATGATACTTTCAAATGCAGGTAAGTGCCACAGTACTTTAACTAGCTCTCCTTGATAGTAATGGCATGAATTTTTAAATTCTGTGTTTTATAAATATGACCAAAAAAGGAAGTTGAGGAAAACCAGAAAATATTCTTGGGAATCAGCTCTTTACAGTTTGCTAACAACTAACAAATTTATATTAGAAATTAAGTTTCTCTCCTTCTCAGCAATGATTATATCCTTAAAGATTCCTAAGGTAGAAAAAGTCACTGAAAAGAATTTAAGGAAGAATTTGATTCAAAATTTAAAATTTCAAAACCATTTATTTTTCTAGGATGACAAAGAGAGGTTTTATTTAGGAAACACAAAGAGAAAATTTAGAGCACTCCCCAAGAGCATTGAGAGTGGATCCCTTTCATGAAGAAGAGAAGGTGAGAGAGACCTAAACCACCTTAATTCAGGCTCATGGATTCTGCAGATGGACAGGGATGAGTTACCCTTCTTCACTATGTCTGGGCCCTTAACTGGGAGGATGCTACAGACTAGGAGCTGGAATCACTCTCAGGCCTGGTATCTAAGCCAGGATAACGTGAAGGCTGGGGTCAGATGAGGCTGTCATCTGAGACCCCACAGGAGGCCTCTCAGTGTGGCTAGAACTTCTTCATAGCATAGCAGTCTCTGACAGTTCAGGATTCTTACACAGCCCCTACAGCTCCAAGAGTTTAGTGAACAAGACAAAAGCAGAGTGACTTTTATGATATAGCCCCAGAGGTCACCTAGTGCCACTTCTGCCATACTTTTTGGTTTAAGCAGTCATGAGCTCACTGAGACTCAAGGGGTAGGGACACACACCTCACCTCCTGAGAAGGAGAATGTCAAAGAATTGGACATGTTTAAAAACCACCATAATCATACATTTTACCTCTTCTAACTACTAGAAACATTTACAGATCTCCTCATCTACTACCCATCTGTATTAGTCTGGATTCTCCAGTGAAACTGAGCCAATGGCATGTGTACATATGTAGAAAGAGATTTATTGTAAGGAATTGGCTGATGTGATTATGGAGGCTGGCCAGTCCAAAACCTGTGAAGTGGGTGGGCAGGCTAGAAATTCCAGAGGGCCTATGTTTCCCAGAAATACGAAGAGCTGATATTGCAGGTGACATCCAAATACAATTTGCTGGGGAATCCCGTCTTGCTCAGGGAGGCTGTTCTTTTTGTTCTATTCAGGCCTTCAACTTACTGGATGAAGTCCACCCACATCGGGGGTTGAGGGGGCAATCTAATCAAAGCTCACCTCTTTAAATGTTGGTCTTATCCAAAAACCCTTACAGAAACAACCAGAAGAATGTTTGACCAAATATCTGGGTATCAACCAAATTAATATATAAAATTGTCATTGTACCATCCCTATACCACATACCCAGTTTAAAAAAAATCTTTATTCATTTTATTTTATTGGCACATAATTTGCATATTACTATCTGTCTTCTTTTTTTATTTCTGCCTTTCTGATTTCATAAGAGCTTAGAGCAGTGGTTTTCAATCTTCCTAATGCTGCAATGTATTTTCATTGTTAAAAAGAGGTCGTGACCCTCAGGTTGAGAACCACTAGCTTAGAGGTATTCTCCCTAAATTTCTGTTTGGGGTCACATATAATTGATCCTATAACTCTCAGTTCCTAAACAGGATCACAGAAGTAAATCTTCTTGCTACTAAAACTATATAATACATGAGTTTAGGCTCCAGAGAATAACCCTGTGGTCTCCAGGGTTAAATTATCAGATGGCAGCTGACACGGGATCTCCATTTTGGTCCTAATGCAGGTCCTTGTTCACAATACTTATCCTGCTTCCGTATTCTCAGCCCCCATTATCCTCATCTATATTCCATTCCACTTTCCGCTGGACTGTTTCCTGCCTCACGTTAATTAATACTCATTGTAGAGAGCTCTCAGCCAGTCAATAATTGTGCAAAGTTCAAGCCATAAAATTCAGGCATTCTGCTTCAACTGCACAAAGTTCATTATCCATGTTTAAGTTGCTGTTTCTATTTCTGTTTCTAGCAGTTATCACAGAAAATGTGCAATGCAAGAAGTACAGGGAAGAAGATGTTCCCATGAAGCTATCTTCAGATGGAAAATGGAGCCCCAGATGAAGGCTTCTGTTAGGATTTCTTGTAGTCACAGTTAACTTATAAACATTTAGGGCCATGGGCAAGAGAATCTACTGGTCTCAGTGGTACCTAGAAAACTCTCCCACTAAATGAAACCCTATTCCTCTCTCACCCCTAGAGGTGAGATAGAGGTATTTGTCCTTTAGCACCTGCTCTGAAATCCCCTAAGCCAGGATGTAAAGTCTCCATCTTTTTATGGCTGAATAGTATTTCATGGTATACATATATCACAGTTTATTAATCCAGTCATGTGTTGATGGGCACTTGGGTTGCTTCTACATCTTGGCAATCGTGAACTGAGCTGCAATAAACTTTCCAGTGCACACTGGGAGAGCAAGGGGAAGATCAATTGTTGCTTTTCTTGATGGACCAGTCTAGTTTTAGGCAGACAGAGGGAAATCCCCTTCCAAAGTGTGTTGATCTCTAAGGGCCTTTAATTCAAAATACTCTTTACTGTTATGTCAGTGGGAGAGGCAAGATGACAAATTGGAGCCAGCTTTCCACAGAGGCTCCCATCTAGAAGGAGAGTTAATGGACAGAAGCTTATCAAGTAAGCTGATGGCTTGGAGCTGAGCCAAGAGAGAAGATTGAAGAGTGCATATCACCTCTGCTGAGGCAAGCTGCAACCCCAAGGAAACAAACAATAGGCACAAAACCTATCACCAAGTGGACAGGAGTCCCCTCCTCCATGAGAACAGCTTATAGTGTACTTTCTACAAACAAGAAGCAGAGTTCAGATCTCCTCCTATTTTATCCCACAGGAGAGACCCGCTAAAAACCAAAACTTCCCCAGAGAGAACCCACTTGTGGGCTTTGGCATTCTCCTACCAAGCATAAAACTGAACATATCCTCTACCCACAATTCTGAACTCCCAGCCCTCCCCTCCACTCCCACCCCGAGGTCTGGAAGCCTGTCCCCCACAGAGTCTAGACTCTTGGGCAATTTCCCAAGAGGTACAGGGAAGGCATGGGCTGCTACAAGTCTGTGCTGAATCAGCAGCATGGGTGTAAAGCAGGAACTGTGGAGTGATGGAGCCAAGCGGGGTAGGGAGAAATGATGCCCTGCAGCAGAACACGGCAGCAGCAGCAGTGCCAGTGGGAACAATAGGGCTCACACCCCTGGCAGTATTTTGGAGAAATACTTCCCATCTTTCTTAGCAACCAGAGAGAGCTGGGCCTCTACTCCAAGGATAACCATGGGTGGAGCAGATCTACAATGGAAATGCAGGCCCCTTGAGCAAAGGGTATGCCTGCAGTGATTCCTGCCCGGGCGGGGCTCAGAGGGGACTGAGACTAGAATATATGCACACACAGAGGGAGCATACTCCCAGGGCAGAACTGAGTTAGAATTGCTGCTTTTGCCCCAGTAAAGCATAGCCAGGATAAGAGGGTGCTGGCAGCAGCATCAGCCCAGGGCAGGGCAGGAACTGAGAACACTTTGTGAGCTCTAATCATTTCTGCCCCAACAAAGAGTGCAGTAGAGACAGAGACACCAGCTCCACAAGAATTTGAGAGGTGGCAGCAGCACAGGGCAGGGCTGAGTCACAGCTTCTGTGAATTCAAAATGCACCTGGCCCATGGTGGAACACAGGCAGGACAGAAATGCAAATTCCATGAGAAAATAAATGGGAGCAGTATCAGCCTGGAGTGGGGCTGGAACTGAGTGAGACTCCCCAGCTTCTATTGAGCACCTGAGGTAGTCAGGCTTCAGCTGCCACTGCCAGCCAATAGACGCCTGCCATCTGGTTGTTGGAGAGGTATTGAATTCTCCCACTTGAGACTTGGTGCTGACTGGGACAATTGGTTTGGATCTCTTGACCTGGGCCAATCATCTGAGTACCCTCAAAGGTGGTACCCTGATTGTGTTGTAGTGGGAAGTTTTTATTTTCCTCTTCTAGTTGTTGCCTGTGGGGAGCAGGGCATCTTAGTTGCTTGTATTTCTCCACAGCTAAGACTTCAACTCAGAGTCACTGATTCACTAGGATTGGACAGAGACCAGCTGAATATAGGACAGAGTCACCTAGCCCCACCACACCAAGCAGGTCCCCAGAGTCAGTCTGTAGTACTGTATGGGTCCTTTGCAAAACTGTAGGGGAAAAGCTGCAGTCACCAGTCCCTGCTCTCTGGCAAAAGTCAGTTAATCAGGAGCCCCCAATCCAATTTCACCTTACCTGCTCATCTAGCCAAACAGTGAAAAATAATCATGGGGTGGAATCAGCGGAAAAACTCTGGCAACATGAATAATCAGAATAGATCAACTCCCCCAAGGTACAATAAGGCAGACACACCAGAAGATCCCATTCATAAACAAATGGCTGAGATGTCAGACATCAAGTTTAGAAATTGGATAGCAAATATTAAGAGAATGGAAGTAAAGTGGGAACTAGAAATTCTAGGAATAATTTGAAAGTTGTCTCAAGAATTCAATGAATTCAAAGACAAAATCACCAAAGATTTTGACACATTCAGAAAAGAATTTGCAGCCCTACAAGATATGAGAAATACAGTAGAAGTACTCAGTAACAGAATGGAACAGGCAGAAAAAAGGATTTCTGACATTGAGGACAAAGCTTTTGAACTATCCCAAATGCTCAAAGCAGAAGAGAAGTGGAGAACAAAAACAGATCATTCTCTCAGAGAGCTCTAGGACAATTCCAAGAAAGCAAACATTCACCTTATAGGAATTCCTGAAGTTGATGAGTTTTTGAAAGGTCCAGATGCTCTATTCCAAGAGATAATCAAGGAGGACTTCCCAAACATTGCAAGAGATTCTGAAATACAGATAGCAGATAGTTTCAGAACCCCAGCACAACTCAACCCAAACAAAGTATCTCCCAGATACATTGTAATTAACCTCGCCAAAGTTAAGATGAAGGAGAAAATTCTGCAGGCAGCCAGACATAAGAAAATCATAACCTACAAGGAGAAGAATATTAGAATGACTGCAGATTTCTCTGCAGAAACTTTTCAAACCAGAAGAGGATGGTCATTGACCTTTAACCTCTTAAAACAAAACAATTTTCAACCCAAATTCCTGTATCCAGCTAAACTGAGTTTCATTATGATGGAGAAATTAAATACTTAAATGATATTCACATGTTGAAGACATTTGCCATAACTAAGCCAGCTCTCCAGGATATTCTCAGACCCATCCTCCACAATGATCAGAACAATGCTCTACCACCAAAGTAAACTCACTCAGAAACTTTTGATCAAATTCCAACTTCCACAGTGGCAAACGATTAAAAATGTGCACTGGACTTTCAAAAAACTCGACACCCAAAATACTACCAGGCTTATCAGTACTCTCAATTAATGTGAATGGCTTAAATTGTCCTCTAAAGAGGCACAGGTTGGCTGACTGGATACAAAAACTCAGGCCAGATATCTGCTGCATACAAGATTCTCTTCTTACCTTAAAGGATAAATATAGACTTAGTGTGAAGGGATGGTTATCTATAATTCAGGCAAATGGAAATCAGAAAAAAGCAGGTGTTGTGTTGCAATTTTATTCTCAGATACAATAGACTTTAAACCAACAAAAGTAAAGAAAAATGAGGATGGTCACTTCATATTTGTTAAGGGAAACACTTGACATGATGAGATTTTAATTATTAACTTTTCTGCGCACAACTAGAATGCTCCTCAATTTATAAAAGAGACCCTAACAGACATAAGCAACTTGATTTCCTCCAGCACCATAATAGTCAGAGATTTTTAACACCCCTTTGGCAATGTTGGATAAATTCTCCAGTAAGAAACTAAGCAAAGAAGTTTTAGACTTAAAATTAACCATTCACCAATTGGATTTAACAGACATCTACAGAACATTTCATCCTAACAAAACTGAATACACATTCTTCTCATCAGC
>NW_003852485.1:7146235-7162334 GCF_000181295.1 Otolemur garnettii | reverse complement strand
CCTATTAAAGCACCTTTGTCATACTTTAATGATCTGGAAAAATTAGCACTTCATTTTATATGGAAATAGAAAAAACCTCAAGTAGCCAAGACATTACTCAGAAATAAAAACAAATCAGGAGGAATCATGCTACCAGACTTCAGACTATACTATAAATCAATAGTCATCAAAACAGCATGGTACTGGCACAAAAATAGGTAGGTTGTGGAACAGAATTGAGAACCAAGAGATAAACCCAGACATTTATCATCATTTGATCTTTGATAAGCCCATCAAAAATGTAAATTGGGGGAAAGATTCCCTATTGAACAAATGGTGCTGGTTGAACTGGCTGGCAACTTGTAGAAAACTGAAACTGGATCCACACCTTTCACCTCTAACAAAAATTGACTCTCACTGGATAAAAGACTTAAATTTAAGACATAAAAATATTAAGATTCTTGGAGAGAGTGCAGGGGAAACACTTGAAGAAACTGGCCTGGGAGAACACTTTATGAGAAGGACTCCCCTGGCAATTGAAGCTATATCAAAAATACATTACCGGGATCTAATCAAACTAAAAAGCTTCTGCACAGCCAAAAAGACAGTACATAAAGCAAGCAGACAGCCCTCAGAATGGGAGAGGATATTTGCAGTTTATGTTTCTGACAAAGGTGTGACAACCAGAATCCACAGAGAACTCACACTTATCAATAAGAAAAGAACAAGCGATCCCATTTCATTGTGGGCAAGAGACTTGAACAGAAGCTTTTCTGAAGAAGACAGGTGCACAGTCTATAGACACATGAAAAAATCCTCATCATTCTTAATCATCAGAGAAATGCAAATCAAAACCACCTTGAAATATCATCTAACTCCAGTAAGAGTAGCCCATATAACAAAATCCCAAAACTACAGATGTTGGTGTGGATGTGGAGAAAAGGGAACACTTCTAATATGTTCCTTTTGGAAAGAACTTTGGAGAACAGTCAGGGATCTAAAAGTAGACCTTGGCATTTGATCCTGCAATTCCTCTACTAGGTATATATCCAAAAGACCAAAAGTCACTTTGCAACAAAGATATTTGCACCAGATTGTTCATTGCAGCTCAATTCATAATTGCCAAGTCATGGAAGAAGCCCAAGTACCCATCAACCCATGAATGGATTAGAAATTGTGGCATATGTATACCATGGAATACTATGCAGTCCTAAAAAAGATGGAGACCTTTCTCTTTTATGTTTACATGGATGGAGCTGGAAAATATTCTTATTAGTAAATTAACTCAAGAATGGAAGAAAAGGGATCCAATGTACTCAATACTTTTATGAAACCAATTTATAATTACTCACATTTTCTTTTCTTTTTTTTTTGCAGTTTTTGACTGGGGCAGAGTTTGAATCTGCCACCTCTGGTATATGGGGCTGGTGCCCTACTCCTTTGAGCCACAAGTGCCATCCTTCTCACATTTTCTTATGAAAGTTAGATCATAACTATAGCCTAGGATGAAGGAGAGAAGTAGAGGGGGATGGGAGGGGAGGGAGGAGGTTTGAGAGAAGGAGAGTAAATTGTGGGACCCCACCTATGGAGCATATTGTAAGGGTACAAGTCAAGTCTACCAAGTACAGAACATAAATGTCTTTACACAATAATTAAGTAAATGAGGTGAAAGCTATGTTAATTAGTTTGATGTAACCATTCCAAATTATATAAAGAAAAATCAACACATTTTACCCCACAAAAGCATAAATATATTCATGATCTATGTATATATGACTTAATAAAAGGAAAAAAATATACTCTTTAAACAAAGGAGTAATGTTTTGGGGTGAAATTTTTTTAGGTCCTTCACCACTATGAATAAAAGTGTACAAATATCTGTTAGAACTGCCAGTTTTCAGGCAGCTGCCTACATCCTTGGTTCTTGGGGTGCTCTCAGCCCAAGAATGACTAGACATCCCAAAGTAAGGCAAGTGTGAAACAAAATTTATTGGGGAAGAAAAAGAGAGGTTTACAGAGTAAGAAGGTTGACAAAGCAATGGGGTCCCATTGTTGAGACAAGAAAAGACAAAGAGGCCCAGGTCATAACCAGGTTCTGTTTTACACCGCCAGGGTTCAAAGGTCACCTTGGCACCAGAATCTTACTGCACATATGTATCTCTCATGAGCCTCTCTGAAGGCCCATTGTGGGGGTGTGGATGGCAATATAGATTGAAGCTAATGACATGATTAACCCTAAGGCTGTTGTAGGTCACCTTCAAGACTACGCCATACCTATATGGCTCCGTCCATGGGCTAGAGAGTCCTCTGCATTCTTTTGCAGCTGGCATTCCAAGCCCTGATTGGTAGATTGGTACGGTGGTCCCTCTGTCCCACTTGTGAGTGATCTCTGGAGATTAAGGTGAGCAGCACTGAAATGGGGGCCTAGGGACCCCATACCCTTGTCTTTTTCCCCTAGGAGAGCCAGATTCTTAACTCTCTACCTAATAGAACCCCTTTCATTTCTCTGGGATATATACCTAGAAGGTATTTGCGTTTTAAACAAGCTTCTCTAGTGAGCTTCTTGTCCTAAATTTTGATAGTTGTTGACTAGTTTCAAGGATTTGACTAGTTCAGAGGCTTTGCTAGTAAGTCATTTTGTCAAATCTTGTGCAAATACATCTCTAACTTTGCTTTAGTTTAAGAGAACGAAATAAGTGAGATTTTTGCACCATCTCTTTACTTTTGCTAGTCTGTCTCCCACATCCACATTAAGGACCTAAAACCTTGGGCCTCACCTGCTATGAAAATCCCCTTTGATCAGTCCTTTCCTTTTCTGAATTATTCTTAGCACAGTGATCCAAGTACCCTTCCTAAAACACCTCTTTGATTTCTCAGCTCCATCTCACCTTTTACAAAAGCCATTCAGCAGTTTTCACAGCCTAAACAATAAAACACAATTCCTTAGCCCAACCTTCAAAGTTCCATTCACAATCAGGCTCCATTCATCTTTTTGCCTCATAGAAATGCTACTTTCGTGCCTAGGGTTCTCAAAGTATGGTCCCTGGATCACTAGCATGAGCCATTGCGAGGATCTTGGTAGAAATCTAAACTCTCAGTTGGCCTAATCAGTCAGAAACCTTGGGGGCGGGGGGCGGGGAGAAGATCTAGCCACTTGTTTTTAATAACCCCTCCAGGTGATTCTGAGTTTGAGAACCACTGCTCTACTTGTAATAGTCTTTCCAAAATGCTACTATTATTGTCAACCAAATTTGTCCTCACACTGCCACATCTGCCAGAGATTGCCCTTTCTTTCTGCCCATTCAAATCCTCTGTGGCCTATGCACCCCAAGGTGATTGCTTCTTTCTTCACAGAGCCTCCACTGAATCCTGTTAGCAATTCCTCTCCCAGCTTGGGACTCAGAACCTTTTCTATGAGCCATTTAACAGCTTAGCCTGTATTGGCTCCTCTGTGTCGTGCACACAGCTACTAATCAACTAAGTTTCAATGATTTGAGTAGCTCTGATTTACCTCTACTGAATGTAAAAGGCAGCGAAGGAACTTAAACTATAGCCCTGGTCCCTTTAGACCTGCTAAAACTCCATGATGTTAGTCCGCTTTCAAATTATCGATGAGGATAACGAGTCAATTCAGATACAAATCTAACCGTGATCTATAGCCCGGAACCAAAGGGAGGTAGTGTGAACTAGTGGGAAAGTCAACCGGGTAGCACCTGGACGATCCTTTATTTACTTCAGAAAATGAGCCGGGCTAAGCCGGAGCACAGAGGAAGCGCAGGCGTGGAGAAGACAGACCCCACCTGCATCCACCAGAAGGAAAGGGCAGGAAACACAGGTGTGAGTGAGTCTTTTGTTCCTTGGCGCATTCCCTGTGGGTTTATGGAGGCGTCTGAAAGCACTTCCCCTTTCTTTCAAGCTTTATGACACTTATAATCTAAAAGGATGTGCTAGCTTTCTTGCAATTATTCAAGGAATAAATAGTAAATTTGGTAGGAGGGTATGCCAGGTTCAGGTAAACCTGCTAGAAAGCCTTCCAGAGGAACAGTGGAAAAACAAGATTTAATCCCCCTGCCCGAGATCCTGGGGTCTCCATATCCCACAGAGAATGCTGTAACGTGTTCATTATAGGAGTATCTATCATTTTGTTCAAGTGCTGCCTAATTCACTAGAAAATAGGGAGGGAAATGCTTTTCTACATATAATTTGATAAGAAGATGAGAAATACTGTTTTAGATTTCATAAAATGCTGAATGATTTTTCATCTTTTTTCTTCCTAATGGTTGGTTAATGAGGATGAAAAGCAATTATTTTTATAATACATTTTCACGTAATAGGTGGCCAAGTGTACTTAATAGAGACTAATGGATATACTAGTTTGTAACAAATTTGAAAGGAAAGAATAAAACTGGGAAGACTCTGGAAAATTTGACCCTTTAGTTTACAAGTGCAGATTTTCCTTCATCAATCATTACATGTAATTTACAATATGTTCAACATTGAAGGTGGTGTTATTATTTCTTTTTTTTCCCATTCTTTCTTTTTTTTTTTTTTCTAAAAGACCGAGTCTCACTCTGTCACCTGGGCTAGAGTGCAGTGGTGTCAGCCTAGCTCACAGCAACCTCAGACTCCTGGGCTCAAGCAATCCTCCTATCTTAGCCTCCCTAGTAGGTGGGACTATAGGTGTGTACCACCATGCCAGGGTAATATTTTCTATTTTGATAGAGGCTCAGGCTGGTCTCAAACTCCTGTCCTCAAGCAATCCTCCCACCTTAGTCTCCCAGAGCATTAGGATTACAGGCATGAGGACTGTGTTATTATTTCTTTAAAAAGGGATAATTATTTGAGATTTCTTCATTTGGAATGAGTTTATAGTGTTGCTACAAATTTGAAGGCTGCAAACAGCTACAGGAACATGTTTGTTTTTTTCAAGCTGGTTATTTATAGCTATATAGGCTAAATGGAAAAGCCATCATATATAAAATTATGCTACAATTTTTTTGCTGTATGAAAGGAAACTGTTTTCATTAAATAAAATTCAAAACTACTTAGTGCAGGGGGTTGGGGAGTTACTTAGTCTAAGAAAGTGTTTTAAATCCTCTGCCCATGAGACTCGTGACAGATTGTGATCACAGCAGCCAATAACCACTTAGAATCTTCTAAGGGACTGCTCTGGTTTATGTCCCTGAAGACTCAGTAATCTCTAGCTTCTAGAAACAAAGTCTCAAATATACACCAGATTATTCAGAGCACTTTCTATTTTCTATTCATATTTTCAGTATATCTATTTTCACTATTTGTATAGGTTTGAGACTCTCCCTTTACCCCACTCCCCATATTTTCTTCAAGTTTTTCTGCTATTGGTGGAGGGTTTTCTGCTTAGGGAGCTATCTGATTCAAAGTGGGGTTTGGAGTTGTACAAAGCAGTGTTCATTATAAGTGTAAGGAGCAAAGGAGAAATTTTCTGTCTTCTGAAGGTTTGCTAAAAATGCACTGACAAAAGACAAAAAGAAAAAAAGTCATACACATTTATTATTGTGTACATGGGCACAGAAGTCCTATAAATAGGAGACCCTTAAGGAAGGGCCAAATATCTTTGTAATAGGAGAAAGATAAACAGAATGAAGGTAGCAATTTTGAGGAGTAGTAAATTTTTATTTAGTATTTTTTTTTCATTTTTTCAAATTAATATGAGGGTACAATTTTTAGGTTACATTGTTCTCACTTATGGTAGTAAATTATTTTTATGTGGAATAAAGGTACCCAGGAAGTAGACATTATCTTATAAATGATTATCTCAGTACACTGAATGGCACTGACAAGTTATGGGAAGGAAAGGGGCAGAATTATACTGTGAACAAAGCTTGTCTTAGTGTGTAGATAGATAAAGTCTCCAGGTAAGCTTTCAGAGCTCTCAGAAAAGAAAATGACAAGTCTGTCTGGGCATGGTGATAACTTTTAGTGGTTAATCTTTCCTGGTTAATTGATGAGATCCCTAGAGAGGAGGTTTGGAGACCATTACATTTCCTTTAGAAAGTATCTTCCTTAGTTATTCTAGATATGGAAATTTCAGAGAGAGTCCCTCTCTGCACTTGAGATGGGGGAAGAAACAAGAGAATGTTATAAAGGTTTTTTGGTTCAGAGGCAGCTTCTTTTAGTACACCAAAGCTCCACACTGTAGGACATCATTTGTTGCACCCCTTTTACTGGATACAGAGGGTCTGGCTGCCTGCCATTGTCCAGCCAATGTGTAGAGACAGGTTTGGGTCCAAACAAGCTTTATTTTCAGAAGGCCAGTAATTCTGGAGAACAGGGAGAGTAGACTTTCAGTTCTGTCCTCCCTGAGTTACAATTCTAATAGTTTTTATAATGGGAATATAAGAAAACAGACCTAGAAAATGATAACTTTATCTGATAGGAAGTAACATCAAAGTAGTCTCCATTCTGACAATGCAAAATGTTTAAACAATAGAAAGGTACTTTTTTTTTTTTTGCAGTTTTTTGGCCAGGGCTGGGCTTGAACCTGCCACCCCTAGAATATGGGACTAGTGCCCTGCTCCTTGAGCCACAGGCACTGCCCCCAGAAAGGTACTTTTCATGTTAACAAAAAATCTAAAAGAATCATTAAAGAAAACATCATTTTATCAAAATGAAGCCAGAAAAGGGACCTGCAAGATGGAGTATGAGAAGCTAAGCTGAAGCAGTAGGCTGATCTAGTCTGCTCCACTCACATTCTCCTCTCCCCCAATTACCTCGTTAAGTTTTCTCCATGATTGTGAGGATGTGTATCTCAGGAAACTCTGAAGAGTAATCACACATAGATACTAGGTGTTGTGATATTGGTACAGTAAAGGTTATTTTAATGATATGATGTTTTCTCTGATGATTCTCTTAGACATTATTAAAACAAAAATCACCTTTCTGTTGTTTAAACATTTTGCATTATTAGAATGGAGACTACTTTGATGTTACTTTCTATCAGATAAAGTTAAAATTTTCTAGGTTAGTTTCCTTGTACTTGATTAAAAAGTTATTAGAATTGTAACTGAGACATAACAAAATTGAGAGAGTACCCTTGCTGTTCTCTAGAATCACTGGCCTTCTGACAAATAAAGTTTGTTTAGACCTAAACCCTATCTCTGCATCTTGGCTGACAGTGACAGGTGGCTAAACTGTCTTCATCCAGCATCAACAGTGGTGTCTATGTGACTACCCTCTCTAGTCTCCCAAGGTAAACGTCCTCACAGTCAGGAAGAAGCCTTAACTAGATAATCACAGAAGGTATGTGGGGAAGGCTGAGCAGACTAGGTCAGCCTCACTGCTTCAGTTTAGCTTCTCAGACCTCCTTTTGTAGGCCACTCTTCTGGCTTCACCCCATCAGATGTGATAATGGGACAGCCTTGGCACTTGGTTTCCGTTCCTTCTAGAGGAGAAAACCGCTGATGAGTACAAGCAAGGTTGAGATTGCTAGATCGTCCTTTAGAGATAATCAAACTTTATGAGGTCTCAATTCTTATTCATTGTTTCTGTGTATTTTTGCAAAACAAAACTTAAGTTTGTTAGCTTTGTGTATTAATTTTAAGAATGTTAACCTCGGTTGTTTTATTTTTTATGTTTAAGAAATGCATTCAAATTTCTTTTCTCCTCAAACCTGTCTTAATATATATTGTTCTTGCCTACTCTTCTCTTAAGACATGCCATCTACAATGACAGATAGTTTTTAATAAATCTTAGGTTGATCATCAGATAGGAAATCTCAGGCAGCATCTCACAGGGACAGGGGTCAACTTGCCTCATTAGGCAGCCTGAGAATCAGAATTCCAGTTTGTGAAATAAAACTTGATGGTGACTTTGTGAAATCTTGTTTCACTAATAACTATTTGTGATTCATTTGGTTCCACCAAACCTTGCATTTATATGCCACGCTTTGTAAGTACAAATGTACTTTCTATAACAATATGCTTACTTTTTTCCTTAATAAAAAGGTACAGTGCTCCCTCCTATCTCTACCTTTCAATTACCATAACATTTATCCTAATTCAGACCCCATTTGTTTTTTTTTATGTACCCCCCCCCCAAGTCTTCACACTATTCCATCCTACATCCTGTCATCAAATTAATCTTCCTAAATTGAAGCTCTGTCATATTGAGGGTGTGTGTGGTAAAAATAAGATGAAGTAAGTCAGGCTCGGGCCCACATGACACAGCTGATCTGGTCAGTTTAGGTCCCAAGTGATGGTGTCTCCTGTCTCCTTTGATATTTGACAAACCTTCCAAAATCAAAACTCTGAATGTGGTCTTTTTGAAATGTTAAGACCACTGAAAGTCTGAGGCAGACATATTAGGCTTATTTGATGTGTTAAAATTGTATAGGAAATATTGTCAAATATGAAATGGTGGTTAATTTTCTGTAGATTATGTTTGTATATATGCATTTAAGTTCTAATATAAAATATCAATGTCTTAGTGTATGTTATCAGTAATAATTTTGATTCTTCTCAGAAAATGTTTTCATTTCTTAAACTAGCTATGTCCAAAGTTTGTCCTTCATGGAAAGTAATGGAAAGGCTGACAGGTTCTCTTGAATACAAGTTTCTGATAGCTTTGGAGATTACATACCGTAGACCTGGAAGCAAACTTCCAGGACTTTAATTAGAAAGCTAACATGGCCACAACTATTACTAACTTAACCTCAAGCAGAACAGAAATTAATTACAGGAAACTGAGCTGGTTTTTATGACTTTTTGTTTGAAACATTGCTGATTCTTTCTGTGTTCTGTTTTCCAGAAGTCAGGGACAACCTTTTTCCATCTCTTGAGTTATGTATGTATTTGTAAACAAAATCTGAAACATTTATTTTTTTCTCTCCCTGATTTCTGTGGTATTTGAAAACCATTTACAAGTATTCTTATTTTCTGACAATATTGTTATTTACGTAAGTTCCATAAGAACCTATTCTCTTCTATGGAACACAATAAAAGATACTGGTTATTTTACCAAGGCTTTAACTAGAATGACATTTTCAGACTGTGTTAAGGAATTAAGGTTGACTTTATAAGGACAATTAAAAAAAAAAAAAAAAGCCTGTTGGAAAAACTGGCACAGATACCGCATCAATAACATTTCTTGATCTGCGGTGAGTAAAGAATGTAACTTTCTGACAGGTCCAGGAACTTCAAGTTGCTTTGGGACTTTGAGAAAAGAGGAATTTACCCAGTGCATACAGGTATCTATGGCATAGGTAAAACGTTGGCTTGCAGGAGGCTTTCAAGTCTAATCTGAGATTCCTTATAAAAGGTTCCAGCAAAGCCAACTTTAAAAGAAACAAATGCCTAGATGGCTAATAATTCTTCTTACTGTATTTTATTGCAAAATTAGACTTAGTATACTGAATCTGACTTAGTATGCAAAATTAGACTTAGTATACTGAGAGTACAGTTTATTTTAGCAAATAAATTGATCTTGCTGTGATTTGTCTTTAATAAAGTGGGAAATTAGAGAAAAATATAGTTCAAAAGTAGGAAAGTATGGCCCAGCCTTGTCTGCAATGCCAGGTCATAGAGTAACACATAGCTATTTAACTGAACTAATCTGTTCATAAGACTAAGGGACTGGTCAAAGAATATAGGATTATATACAGTAGTCAGATTTGCTCCAATTTGTTTTTTCTTTCTCCTTCTTATATTGGGTTTTAATATGTAAAATCTTCAAAGTGGGCACTGAAAATAAAAGTTAAGAATATTTAACTGACAATATGTCTCTGACATATTTTGGGGTGACTGCCTCAGAAGTAATATTACAAAAGCTTGCTGAGAACATTTTACAGACTATATGCCAGAAGACGTGTGAATAGAGATTTGTTTCTGAATATAAAACTGATGGGAAAGAAACTGTAAAAGCCACAAGGCTCAGCAAAGATCACTCAACTCGCTAGTCCAGGTCCTCCTAGATAATCAGGCTGTGCTGGATTTCCTGTTGGCTGCACTGAAGGAATCTGTGCAGTATTAAACACTATCTGCTGTGTCTATGTAGATACCTCAGGAGAAACTGAAACCTGAATTAAAAATTTCCCAGTAAGTGGTGTGGCTGCAAAAACGGCCTCACAAGTGGCCCCACACCCAACTGATTTTCAGGAATATTCACTTGGATTGCCCAGAACTTTAAATCAGCTCTATAGGGACTTTTAAAGCTAAGTATTTTCTTAAGTACTGTGCTAAGGCTGTAAATAAGAAACTATGTTCTCATTGTACAAACCTTCGCCTCAAAACCCAGAACTTGTGGATATTTGTAGGTGACTCTTAATCGGAATACAACCCTAACTTTGTCTGTGTCAGTGTAAAGAAGCCATATGGGGCCTCTGTTTACTTCTTTACCCTGAAGTAATTTTTGAGATATCTTCCAGATCCTGCATTCCAGTAAGGGACCCACCCTAGACCAAGGAACTTACTCAGCTGGCCTTGGACCCTCTACTCAAGATGTCTTCCCACCTTTTCAAGGCCTCTAGCAGATAACCTTTGATCTCTGTTATGGCACACCCAACCACCTTCTGAGCTACACTATGTCACACACTGAACTGCTTAAGAAGAGGTCCTTGCCCTGATTCCTGAAACCTACATATATTCCAACCAGTGACCAGGTTATCCTCAAGACTTGGAGGGAAAGACTTGAGAAACAACTCAAGGGATAATGGACTGGCCTTTAAGATGTCCTGCTTGTGACCCCTACAGTGGTCAAGTTGTCTGGATGACATCACTCCCATATCAGGCCTTATCCCCCTGAGAAAAACCAGTGAACTCAAGCCAGACCAGTGGACAGCAGAACTATGCAGAGATGAGAATTAAAAGCTTCAGTTGTTGGGATGGGAAGTTTATTCTCAGACATCTTTGTTTGTTATTGTATTTAGCAATCTTTGTTGTCTTTTGTTAACTGTGCTTCATGTTGTTCCCAGTGTAACTTTAAATTTATCTCTAGCCTGAGTAAATTCAATCCCTAGACAAATGCAATAAATCATAGTAATTATTTTCATTTAAATTCTACTTCATAGAAATGAAGTATAGTAATAGGAGTGGGGAGTGAGAGCACATGTGGTGAAAGTAAGATGAAGTTATTCAGACTAGGGCCAACATGACACAGCTGGTCTGGTTGGTGAAGGTCCTAAGTGACCTTTACCTCCTATCTCCCATTCTTATTATTTTGTAAATTTAACCGCCCCCTGCCTCCCCTTCCTCCCCCAGCCACAGATGCCTATCTTGAGTTGTTTAGGTGGATTGATTTAGGAGATTAATTTTTGAATTGGAATGTTGTAATAGGTCACTGAGTTATGCTGATTATGATTTAAAATAAGGGTTAATGTGGTTTTTGCCTTGAACTTTTATGGATAAAACCATGATTTTGGAAACGGAAGAACAGAACAGTCTTAGAGAGGCTACTCTCACTGTCCTCCAGAATTATTGGCCTTCTGACAAAGTTTGATGGACCTATCCCTGTATCTGCATATAAGCATCTCTAACAGTGACAGGAGGCTGGACCCTCTTTGTCTGGTAACAGTATTTTCCTTGCTTGGAAACCTTGAGCTTGTCTTGTTTGATGAACTTACATAGGCATCCAAGGCTCTGCATAATTGAGCTTTGACCAGTTTTTCCAAACTTATCTACCACTCTCTCCCCTAAAAATTCCATTACCTTCAGCCAAAGGAAACAACTGCAGCTTCCCACCCTTCCCTCTCATACTACTGCAGTCAAAACCACATTTATCATTGTAGGCCTGTGTTAAATGCCTGCTCACACCACCCACTTTCTACTCAACTGCCTAAATGTCTCTTTCTTCAAATTCCCTCAGGGTTTCTTTTTGGGGGGAGGGGGGCTCTCAGACCTCTTACTTTTCTCTGTCTTACCATAATTATATGTGTACATTTTTATTAAGCTGAAATCTATTTGAAGATATAGACTGTTTCTTATATTTTTTCAGTCATCCAGTATTCTAGCATCTGGTATAATGGGTTATAGAGCACATAACTTAGTAAATATTTTCAATTGAATTTAATTAGGGTCAAGTAGAAGCCCTTCCCTCTCCTACTGCCACAGTCAAAACCACATTTATCATTGTAGGCCTGTGTTAAATGCCTGCTCACACAACCTGGGTTCTCAGAGTTTCCTTTTTTCCTGGGCTTCAGCTCATGCTGCATTAAAGAGCACCATTCACTGGAGCAAGGGGACACAGGGTACAATATAAGGGTGAACCTGGAACTGAGCGAAACCACAGGCATTGTTGGTAATTCTGTCTGACCAAGTGAAGAGCAAATGAAAGTTGTCAACATGAATTATACCAGCTTCTAGAGATGTCACTGCTCACTCCAAAATGCTCTCATCTCTTACTTCTTCTATTTTATGAAAGGGATCCACTTCCAACTTTCTTTGGAAGTGTTCTCTAAACTTTCTCTTTGTTCTTAAATAAAATTTCTCTTTGTTATACTGAAAAAAAAAAAAACCCACAAAACCCAAAATGCTCTATGTTTTCTGAGTTTACTATTGGGGATACAGAGTAGTGTGATACTTTGCTCATCCATCATAAGGGTCATGGCCAACACTCCTATAAATAAAGATAGGATAACAAGAGAAAAACATAACAAATGCATTTATTTTCACATGGTACAAGAGATTTCAGAAATGAAGTTCAAAGCCCCCAGGAATATTGTCTGTTTTTATTCTTGGGTCCAATGAAGAGTAGACAGCCACATAGAAATGTAAATGCACAAAAAGATGGGATCTAATGGTGATAGACTGAGTGTATGTTGGTGGGAACTCAGCAAGGCATGTCTGTGGACTCCTGATGAAAAGATGAAAGTTCAGCCTCCATTTATTCTCTCTGTCTTTCACATTCTCATTTTCCCTCCCACTATGTGCCTAGGCAGCAAGAAGGTCCTCAATAGATGTAGACCTCAATCCTGGACTTCTCATCCTCCAGAATCATGGGCCTAATAAACTCCTTTTTTATATAAATTACCCCAGGTGTGGTATTCTGTTACAGCAGTAGAAAATGAACCAAAACATTTACAAAATAGGGATATTCTTGTGAGACTGCATCCAGATACTAGACTCAGACTCTAGAATTTTAAGCATCAAGGACATTTCCCAAAATAACCATAATACCATTGTCACATGTTAAAAAATTAACAATTATTACTTTATATTATCTAATACCCAGTCCATAGTCTAACTTTCCTAGTTGTTTTTAAAGTAATAAAAGGTAAATTCTTTACATATTTTTTATGGTGGCATATTTTTAACCAAGACCAACAAAGCCAAATGTTTATTGATTTTGTGCTCCATCTGTGGGGGTTGCAAATAAATATTTTCAGAATCCCATGGTGACAGAAGCAGTAGCATGAGGTCATATCTGAGATTCTGGCAAGGTTTGAAGCTGACTCAGGAAATGTTTCATGGAAATGCAAGGGTGATACAGGGCCAGAACACCAGGGTGAGTAGGCAACTGTCCACAGAGGACTGACTTCATGGCAAAAACCTCCTTTTCCAAACTTCTTCCTGCAACTCCATCTTTGCTTATCCCAGCTGTTCAACACTCCCCATCACCTGTGTGATCAAGGGCAAGCAATTTGAGCAGAAAAGGGCCCAAATCAGGACATTCAGGTTGGTCCTTGTCAACCTAGTTTCTTTGTTTACCCTGTGATCTGCTCTTCTACCTTTTTTGTTCTAAGCCACAGACTATCCACTTGCTTCTTTGCTCATCCCTTACTCTTCTTCATTCTTCTTTGACATTCTGACTTCACTGTGTTTTTCCTTATATAGTTCCACTTATATGGAATTACAATTCCATATAAATTTGGGATCTCCACCCATTTCTTCATTGCGCTTGCCTCCTGCTCCTTAATAATTGTTCTGGTGACTCCTGGACTCCTGCAGTAGACCAACTTTAGTCTCTGCCTCCACCTGTCTCGATGGCCCTCCAAGTCCCTGCCATAGCTGGCCATCCACATTGGGTCTTGCCCCACTGACATTCTTTAAGGATTTGTATGCTCCCCAGACAAATCACTGGGTAGACCCACCACTTCTCAACTACTTCCTTTATCACTTCATGTGTGTTTTAGCACTTACAAGGACTGCTCAGCCCAAGGACTTACAGAGGATTACAAATAAGGTTCTATCCATGAGGATAAAATAGGAATAAAACCACCAGAAAGTTATACATAGGATATAAATGATTTGGCTTTTGAGTAATTCTTTTTGTCTCTACCATAAAAGTACATCCAAGGTGAAAAATCTACAAATTCAGAGAGCCACAGAATTTTCAGGTTCATCATTTTCCTACCATTTCAGCCCTGTCATATCCCTGGGCCAACTTTGTCACCACAGGAAGAAACTCTTACTGTGTTACAGTTACACCCTCCTGCATTCTGTTTCTTATTATTCCACTGGGCTTACTTGAGGTTTCAGTGAAGTAGGTTTGATCAGGATGGACCACATAGCTTCTATGATTACCTCTATTATACAGACAAGGCTAAAACAGTTCAAGAAATTTTCACAGGCAAGTTGATGGAGTTGAGGGTCCTTGGCATCTCTCCTGATTCACATTTCACAGACAGCAACCTAGGAGAGAGGTTCTAACTGATTGATACTACTCCCTTCTGCTACTTAAGTGGGACCACTTACAGGCAGACTCACAGGGCTTCAAGCTCTGAGATGAGGTAATTTGAAGCAAAGGAAGAAGCAAGAAGAGAGAAGGAGGACAAGAAGAACACATAAGAAGGAATCAACAGAAAAATTCAAGCAGCATGAAAAACCAAAATAAAGCAACTCTCCCAAGGAACCATGAGACAGCTACTGCAGAAGACTCCACCTATAAAGATTTCATGGATTTGACAGAAAGGGAATTAAAAATATGGATGATAAAGACAACAAAAGGAATATATGAAAAAATGGAAAGACAGAACCAAAAGTCAACAGGAGATATGTAGACTATAGAAAGGATATGGCAGAGCTTACGGTAATGAAGGAGACAATCAGGACATGTAAAGATGCAGTAGAGAGTATAAAAAATAGATTAGACCATGGAGAGGAAAGAACCTCAGAGCTAGAGGATAAAGTTTTCTATTTAACCCTAGTAGTCAAAGAGGCAGAAAAGAAGAGAGACAAAGCAGAACAGACACTTAGAGAACTATAAGATTCCATAAAGCATTAAAGCATACAAATAATAGAGACCCCTGAAGGCATAGATTATCACAAAGGAATGGAAGTCCTACTGGAGACTATCATAAATGAATACTTCCCAAGTTTTACTAAGGACTCCAATATACTTCTTTCAGATGGATATTGAACTCCTGGTCATCTCAACTCAGAGTCTTTCCAAGACACATTGTAATGAACCTGTCCAAAGAAAAGATGAAAGAAAAAGTCTGCAAGCAGTCAGGAGTAAGCATCAACTCACCTACAGAGGCAGAGCCATTAGGATGACAGCAGACTTTACAATGGAAACTTTCCAAGCCAGAAAACCATGGTCATCCACCTTCAACATTCTTAAACAAAATAATTTTTAGCCCAGAATTCTGTATTCTGCCAAACTAAGCTTCAAAATAGATGGAGAAATCAAAGCTTTTGCAGATACTACAAACACTGACGATATTCACCATAAGAAGACCAGCTCCACAGGAAAAACTTAGACATATTCTCAACACTGACCATCATAATGGACCACTAGCAAAGTAAACACTCAGAAGCTAAAGGTCAAAACTTAGCTTCCACAATGGTGTAAAGGATAAAATTACACAACTTTCACAAAATAAGATGAAGAGAACTCCACCACACTTATCAATTCTCAAAATAAATGTCAATGGACTGAATTCACCACTGAAAAGGCACAGGCTGGCTGATTGGATAAAAAAAGCATGAGCCATCCTCCAGGAGACCTAGCTTGGAAGGACAAATCAAGACTCAGGGTTGAGAAATGGAAAACAGTATTTCAAGCAAATGGAAAGCAGAAAAAAGGAGGGGTTCCAATCTTATTTTCAGATACAAGTGGATTTAAAGCAACTAAACTTAAGAAAGATAAAGATGGCTCGGCACCTATAGCTCAACCGGCTAAGGCACCAGCCACGTACACCTAAGGTGGC
>NW_003852485.1:7144420-7146000 GCF_000181295.1 Otolemur garnettii | reverse complement strand
GAAAAAGAAAGACAAAGATGGACACTTTTTACTGGTTAAAGGAACAACACAACAAGAAGACATTTCAATTTTAAATAGTTATGCACCCAACTTAAATGTTTCCAGATTTATGAAAGAGACCTTGATGGGTCTGAGCAATATGATATCCCATAACAGCAGGACTTTAACACCCTCTGACAGAATTGGGCAGATCCTCTAAACAGAAACTAAACAAAGATATAAAGGGCTTAACTGTGACCCTAGGACAAATAGGATTAATACACATATACAGAATGTACCATCCCAAAGCTAAAGAATATACATTTTTCTCATCAGCCCATGGTATGTACTTCAAAATTGACCACATCCTAGGATATAAATCAAACCTCAGCAAAATTAAAATTATAGCAATTATACCTTCTATCTTCTCAGACCATAAGGCAATAAAGGTAAAACTCAATTCCAACAAAATGTTCATCCCCACACAAAGACTTGGAAATTAAACAGCCTTATGTTGAATGACAGTTGGGTTCAGGAAGAAATAAAAGAGGAAATTGTCGAATTCCTCAAACATAACAACAATGAAGACACAATCTACCATAATCTGTGGGATACAACAAAAGCAGTCGTAAGAAGGAAATTTATCACATTAGACGCCTACTGAAAAACAGAAAGAGAGCGCATCAACAAACTCATGAACCATCTCAAAGAATTAGAAAAGGAAGAACAATCTAATTTCAAACCCAGCAGAAGAAAAGAAATAACAAACATTAAACCTGAGATTAATGAAATTTAAAACAGAAGAATCATTCAGAAAATTAATGAAACAAAAAGTTTTTTTTTAAAAAAAATAGGTAAAATCCATAAACATTTGGCCAGATTAACTAGAAACAGAAAAGTAGAATCTCTAATAACCTCAATCAGAAACAATAAAGGGGAAATAATGACAGATGCCACAGGAATATAAGAAATATGAGTACTATAAGAAACTCTATGCCTAGAAATTTGACAGTGTGGAAGAAAGGGATAATACCTGGAATCACACCCTCTCCCTAGACTTAACCAAGAAAAAATAGATCTCTTAAACAGACCGATTTCAAGAACTGAGATCAAAGAAACAAACAAACAAAAACAAATCTCCCAACCAAAAAAATGCCCTGGTCTGGATGGCTTTACACCAGAATTGTATCAATCCTTCAAGAGCCTATACCCATACTGCAGAACTTATTCCCAAAAATTGAGAAAGAATCTTCCCTAATATGTTCTATGAAGCAAACATCACCCTAATACCAAAGCCAGGAAAAGGCTCAACTAAAAAGAAGAACTTCAGATCAATTTACCTAATGAATGTAAATACAAAAATTCTCAATAAAATCTTAGACAATAGATTACAGCTGTGCACTAAAAAAATGGTTCATCATGGCTCAGTGCCTGTAGCTCAGTGAGTAGGGCACCAGCTACATACATCAAGACTGGCGGGTTCTTGGGCCTGGGCCTGCTATACAACAATGACAACTGCAACCAAAAAATAGCCAGGTGCTGTGGCAAGTAACTGTAGTCCAAGCTACTTAGGAGGCTGAGGCAAGAGAATTGCTTAAGCC
>NW_003852485.1:7139077-7144197 GCF_000181295.1 Otolemur garnettii | reverse complement strand
TCTCAATAGATACAGAAAAAGCATTCAATAAAATTCAGCATCCTTCTCGAATTAGAACACGTAAGAATATAGGCATAGGCTCTCTGTGCTCTCCGCGTGCCCCTCGCCATGTGTTGCGCGACCCTCCGGACGGAGGCCTCACCAGGCTCTTCTGGTCAGTCGGCTTCCTCCGGGAAGCCCGCCTAGATTGAAGGGCATAAAATCCAGAACTATTCATCAGACGTCCTGGGACACATAAAATAAGTGATCACCTAATGATTTAGAAACAGTTCGAGGCAGTCGTGACTGGTGAGACCTAGTTTGCATCTGGCTTCCACCAGCGGCTAGGTCCTACACCTCTTGAGTTAATTCTTAGAAGCCTCAGTTTCTCTTACGCAAGAGGGTTAATGCTACTCTTATGTGCTTTGTGAGCAATCCCCAACCTACACTCTTTCATTCAGTCCAGGGACTGCTGTTGAGAATTAAAATTAGTGGACTTTTACCGTCGCTCATTCCTGTAATTCTAGCACTTTGGGAGGCTGAGGTGAGTGGATGGCCTGAGCTCAGGAGTTTGAGACCAGCCTGAGCAAGACAGCCTGACAGACACACATGCGTCTCTACTAAAAACAGAAAAAACTAGCCAGGCGTTGTGGTGGGCACCTGTAGTCCCTAGCTATTCGTGGGCTGAGGGAAGAGGATTGCTTGAGCCCAAGAGTTTGAGGTTGCTGTCAAGTATGGCCAGGGGACTCTACCCAGGGCCACAAAATCTTACTCTGTCTCTTCAAAAAAAATAAAAGGAATTAAAATAAGTAAAGCTGAAAGGATTTAGAAAGAAACTACTCTGTAAATGTGGGATGTAAAGTGAAACCCATTTGTTTAAAAAAGGATTTTTCCAGAATGATTTTTCTAGGGGCAGTGCCTGTGGCTCAAAAGAGTAGGGCGCTGGCCCCATATGCTGGAGGTGCTGGGTTCAAACCCAGCCCTGGCCAAAAACTGCAAAAAAAAAAAAAAAGCTATAAAAAATAAAATAATTAATAAAAAAAAGAATATAGGCATAGGTGGCACATTTCTGAATCTGATTGAAACCATCTATGACAAACCCGCAGCTACTATACTGAATGGAGTAAAATGGAAGCTTTTCCACTTAGAACTGGAACCAGACAAGGTTGTCCTCTATTGCTACTACTATTCAACACAGTGCTGGAAGTTCTAGCCAATACAATCAGGCAAAAGAAGGAAAGGGCTCCAAATGGGGGCAGAGGAGGCCTAACTCTCACTCTTTGCCAACAATATGATCTTAGAGAACCCCAAAGACTCAACTGCATGACTCCTAGAAGAGATTAAAAAAAAAATACAGCAATGTCTCAGGCTATAAATCGATGTCCACAAATCAGTAAGTAGCCTTTGTATATGCCAATAACAGCCAAGATGAGAAGCTCATCAAGGACACAATTCCCTTAACAGTAGCTTAAAAAAAAAAAGTACCTAGGAATATACATAACAAAAGAGGTGAAGGACCTCTGCAAAGAAAATTATGAACCCCTAAGAAAAGAAATAGCAGAAGATATTAACAAATGGAAGAACATACCGTGCTCATGGCTGGGAAGAATCAACATTGTGAAAATGTCTATACCACCCAAAGCAATTTACAGATTCAATGCACTCCTCTTTAAAATCCCATCCTCATACATTCACAATTTGGAAAAAATAATTCTTCACTTTGTATGAAAATCCCATCCTCATACATTCACAATTTGGAAAAAATAATTCTTCACTTTGTATGGAACCAGAAGAAACCCCATATAGTCAAGGCAATTCTTAGTAATAAAAATAAAACTAGGGGTATCACCCTACCAGACTTTTGGCTATGCTACAAGGCCATAGTGATCAAAACACCATGGTATTGGCACAAAAATAGAGACATTGACATTTGGAACTGAATAGAAAACCATGAGATGAAACTAACTTCTTACAGCCACCTGATCTTTGATAAACCAAGTAAGAACATACATTCGGGAAAAGAATTCCTATTCAATAAATGGTACTAAGATAACTGGATAACCACATGTAAAAGACTGAAACTGGACCTGCACCTCTTACCATTTACAAAAATTGATTTCAGATGGATAAGGCATGAAACAATAAAATTCCTCAAAGAAAGTGTGGGGAAAACACTTGAGGATATCAGCTTGGGGACAGATTTTATGAAGACTTCTGTGGCGATTGCAGCAACAACAAAAATAAACAAATGGGACTGAATTAAACTGAAAAGCTTCTGTCCAGTCAAGGAAACAACAACCAAAGCAAACAGACAACCTTCAGAATGGGAAAAGATACTTGCATATTATGAATCAGACAAAAACTTGATAACTAGGATCTACAGAGAATTCAAATTAATCAACCAAAAAAGACTCAACAATCCCATATATCATTGGACAAGAGACATAAACAGAACCTTCTCTAAAGAAGACAGATGAATGGCTAACAAACACATGAAAAAATGCTCATCATCCCTAATCATCAGAGAAATGCACATCAAAACCACCCTGAGATATCACCTAATCCCAGTGAGAATGGCCCACATCACAAAGTCTCAAAGTTGCAGATGCTGTGTGTGAGTGTGGAGAGAAGGGAACACTTTTCAACTGCTGGTGGGACTGCAAACTAATACAATCTTTTTGGGAAGGAAGTCTGGAGAACCCTCAAAGAACTCAGATTAGAACTCTCATCTATCCAGGAGGAAAAAAAATCCTTTTATCATAAGGACACTTGCAGCTTAATTTATAATTGCCAAAATGTGGAAACAATCTAAATGCCCACCAGTGCAGGAATGGATTAACAAGCTGTGATATATGTATACCATGGAATACTATTCAGCCATAAAAAAGATGGAGACTGTACACCTTTTTTATTCACCTGGTTGGAGGTGGAACACATTCTTCTTAGTAAAGCATCACAAGACTGGAGAAGCAAGAATTCAATGTACTCAATTCTAATATGAAGGCAGTAGATGAGCTAATACAAGGGGTGGGGCAGGAGAATGAGGTAGTGGGGAGAGGAAGGAAGGAGGGGGATGGGGTCACAGTGTATGGCACAACTCTTGGGGGTAGGACACATGTATCAGAGGGACTTTATCAAGCCAGGTGGCTCACGCTTGTAATCCTAGCACTTTGGGAGGCCAAGGCAGGTGAATTGCCTGAGCTCACAGGTTCAAGACCAGCCTGAGCAAGAGTGAGGCCCCATCTCTAAAAATAATTGGGTGTTGTGGTGGGTGCCTATAGTTCCAGCTACTTGGGAGGTTGAGGCAAGAGAATTTCTTGAGCCCAAGAGTTTGAGGTTGCTGTGAGCTCTGATGCCATGGCACTCTACCTAAGGCAACAAAGTGAGACTCTGCCTCAAAAAAATAAAAAAGAGACTTTAACAAATCCAATAATTATAACCAAATTCTTTGTACCCTAAATGAATCCCAAATAGTTAAAAAAAAAAAAAAAAAAAAAGGAGAAGAAGAAGAAACTTTCACAAGAAATGTCAAGTCTGCAGCTAAAGAGGACATGTGAACACAGGTAGCCTAATTCCACAGTCCAACCTCGTGGCATTCCTAGAAACATCCCCTCCATAACTGACATTAACATGTTAGCTCATGAGCACATATTAATCAGAAACACAGATTTGATTTAGCAACATTGAAGAAAGTACATTTTGGTGGAAAGCATCTGTAAGAGTTGTGTAGCCACAGTACCAAGAGTGATGGCAGAGAAAGGCATCTGTGAGCCAAATAATATGTGAAGGAAGATGGTTTACAATTTCACCCAGAGCCACTCCAGGATGGGAAGGAAAGGGTGTCCAGGCTAGTGGATGGGAATGAGGGAATCCTCTTCCAGATGAGAATGCTGCTTTGTATAACTCACTCTCAGGCCAAGGTTCACTACAGCCCATATATAATTTTATTGGCAGTTCTAATAATCCCTCTGTTGTAGTCATCTTCTAAGAAAGCCAAAAAGCCAAAGGTCCCACGTCTTGCCCCCTGTGTAGTGAATCCCCAATAGGGTTGATTTGTGTAATCAGAATCAGTCGTTTTTGTAAAAAAAAAAACCAACTTCTGAGATTAGGTTATAAAAGATGTCATAGCTTCTAACTGCTCTTGGGCTCATTTGCTTTATAGGAAACTTGTTACCATATGGCCAGGCTACTCACGAACTGAGATTTCTTGACAATAGCAGGGAGGGACTAAGGCCTCCTGCCTACAGCCACGTGAATATGCTGCCTTGGAGGCCTTCAGAAGACCATACCCCAGCACCTTGACAGCAACCTCACGAGAGACCCTGACCACCCATCTAAGCCACTCCCAAATTCCTAACCCACACAAACTGTGAGGTAATAAATACTTGTGTTTTATGATGCTTGATAGGGGACACTATTGTTACATATGTAGCAATAGAAACTAACTTCATTTTTTTCTACATTCATTCATTTGATCTAACAAATAATTATTGATCCCTTTTGGCTCCGTTGCAAAGCAAGTTGTATGGCAAGGCACACAATACAAATATCCATGGCTAGAAAGAAGCAGCTCCATCCTAGACTTAGGGCCACACACGGGCAGCCCCCAACCTTGGCACTAGTACCTAGTATAGCTCCTAGTTCCAAAGAAGCTACACTTAATGCAACAGCACCAGACAGATGGAGAGTACCTTATTTTTCAAATATTTCAGGCCAGAGATCCTACCAATTCTCAGGGAGTGGTTTTCATATCTGATTATTTCATTAAGGAAGTTTATTTCATCTCCTTAGGCAATATTCTTCTGATGAGTTGAGTCCCTTTATTCCTATGGTTCTTTGGTGAAGATAGAGAACACATTCAGTGGCTCGAATTCATCACTGACTTCAAATTACCCAGCTCAGTGTCTGAGTAGTTAATTTCTAAAGGGCACAGATCCCACTGTGCTGAGTACAACAGAAATAAATAATGTATATCTATATGTTACTTGTGTACTTGTTTCTAGCATATTATATGGATGGAGATTTAATTAATCCCATTTTGGACTCAGAGACCCAGCCAGTGGTGCCCTATTATTCTACTTTTAGTAGAAGTGTACTTCCTCCGGTTGGCGATTCTTTTTTTTTTTTTTTTTTTTTTTTTT
>NW_003852485.1:7129840-7138436 GCF_000181295.1 Otolemur garnettii | reverse complement strand
AGACAGAGTCTCACTTTGTTGCCCTTGGTACAGTGCCGTGGTGCCATAGCTCCTCACAGCGACCTCAAACTCTTGGGTCCAAGCTATCCTCTTGCCTCAGAGGATAAAAAAGAAAATCCTTTTCATTTTTAGTAGAGACGGGGTCTTATGCTTGCTCAGGCTGGTCTTGAACTCATGAGCTCAGGAAATCTACCCATCTTGGCCTCACAGAGGTGAGAGGCAGTGTTTAAAGCATGTTTTACTGAAGACTCAGGTATGTGAATTGCTTGTTAAAAGACCTATTGACCACAAGGTGTACAAATTAGACTTTCTAAATATGGATATAGTATTTTCCCAATGACATCTTTTAGCTTCTTTGGTCACAGAATCAAAAATTAATCATTTTTCCTTACAGATTCACTTTTCAGAACCTCAAAGTGTATAATATTTAAACATTGGCATGATGTCTAAGTTGTCAGACATTTTAAAACTAATTTTAGAGAATGGGCACCCAGTACATGTCAGAGAAAATAAATGAATCTTTGCCATCTAAATTTAGCCCTTGTGGCAGAGAATACAACTGTCCAATATGAATGTTGTTCATTTTTCTTTCTTTTTTTTTTTTTTTTTTAAAGGGACAGGGTCTTGTTCTGTCACCCAGGCTGGAGTGCAGTAGCATGATCATAGCTCACTATAATCTTGAACTCCTGGGCTCAGGTGATCATCCCACCTCAGCCTCCTGAGTAGCTGGAACTATAGGCAGTGCCACTACACATGGCTAACTTTTCTATTTTTTGTAGAGATGAGGTCTTGCTATGTTGCCCAGGGTGTTCTTGAACTCCTGGCCGCTTGCCATCCTCCAGCCTCAACTTACCAAAGTGATGGGATTATAGGTATGAGCCACTGTGCACAGCCTTCAATGTGCTTCTAAAAATAAGAGTGGATAAAACTGGCCCTGTGGTAAATTACCTCCTACTAAAGACAATTGAGCTTCATATATATATTTAGCTTTTGGGGTGGGATATAAACCAGAGCCTGTTGGGTGAGAGACTATTAACCAAACTCAGGCTTGTTTTAGTTGAAGGCAAGTTATCAAAGAAATAACATGAGTCCAAAGAAATAACACGAGTTCACATTTATTTTTAATTTTAATTTCTCTACACAGTAGGGTCTTATTTTTAAAAAGCCAAAAAAAAGTACATTTCATAAATGAATCAATTCATAGAACAGCTGTGTGAGACAGGTCATGTTGACAGAAAGATGGGTTGAAGAGGGGAGGGTTGGTGGAGATTGCCTCTCTGCACTCAGAATTCAGTGTGTGTTCGTTCTGGAGAGAAATTATTTATGTTAGCACTGCAAATGTTTAACTTACGAAAGCCATGCTGTGGAAGAGGGAATAGCCAAGGCTTTAGACTCATCCAGACAAAATATCTGCTTCTCAAGTTTATAACAAGGTCTTGTTTTGATAAAAGAACACAAACACATCTTTTCTGGGGTTTTAAAAAAATATCAAATGGAGTGTTTTGTTTTGCTTTTCTAAAGAGGAGTCTATTAAATTCACATTTAAACTCAGAGTTTAGGAAAAAAAGATTCACTGTGGAAATGAATTTTGATTAATTTCTTTCATAAGGAATAATTGAGGCAAATACTCTGTCCAATGCAATAGCTATTAGCCACATGCACCTGGTTAAATTTAAATTATTTAAAATTAATAAATTTAAACTTCAGGTTTTCAGTTGTACATGCTACATGTCAGGGTCTAAATGGCCACATCACAGAATATTCCCAGCATCACAGAAACGTCTACTGGACAGCACTGTTCTATCTCCTGCTTGAACAATTGACAACAATATACGTCCCACCTAAAATCCCAGATAATTCACTGTAAACAGTAGATGTCTTAAAAAACAGGAAATCACCTGAAGATTTTTATTATATAGAGGTGCCAGGTGACCTGCTGAAGATGTAACTTCTGTTTTGTATTCTGTTGTTGGTAGGGGTGGTGGTGACTTATGTGTTGCATTAGCAAGATAAATGCCAGAGATTCCTCTGGATTATTCTGAGCAGGATGACTGATTAGGGAAGCAGAGGAAGTATGTCCCATTAAACATAATCTAAGTCCTTCTCAAAGGCAAGCAAGCTCTGTGTTTTGATGAAGGATGTAGAATAAATATTCTGGGTTTTGAGAGTTGGGAAAGAAAGGCCAACCCTTCTCCCAGGCCCCCCAGAATTTCTGAGACTGGAAAGAAGAACAGCAGTTGCATATTCTGTGAAGGGCTGACCCTCCTGTCAGTTTAAGCATCACACCTCTTGGCAGAAGAATTCAGCTGCTTGGGCACTTAGGTGATGTCTAGGGAATCCAGAGAGGGACCCCTGGGTCAGATGGAGTCACCCCAGATGTGGCCTCCTTTAAAGGTGTAGAACGACCTATAGCAAATGTTTTTTGAAGTGACTTCCCCGTGGCTCTGGAAGTTCAGTGAACAGTCAAGAGAGGCAGTGGCTGGCAAGGAACAATGGCCACAGGCAGTGGCAGACCTTGAAACACAAAGCTCTTCCCCACATAGAAATGAAAGTGGATGGACCTCTTTGTTGGAATGAAAAGCCACCACAATTTGTAGATGACCACAGGTAGGGGTTGGGGAACCCCTGGAAGAGTATAGGATTTTCCCCCCAATCTGGCAGGTTGGGCTTAAACCAGATTAATTTCAGTTGAGAAAAAGGAAATAGATTGGCTGTTACTTGCACCCTGAGTGTGGCAGAGCACTTGGTACTTATGAAGACATAGACAGCTAATATAACCTAATAGCTCCCCACTAAGCTTTTGTCTAAATAGCCCTCATTTAAAAACTCTGCAGTTGGTTGGCTCGGCGCTTATAGCTCAGCAGCTAGGGTGCCAGCCATATACACCTGGGCAGTTGGGTTCGAACCTGGCCTGGGCCTGCCAAACAATAAACAATAGCCAGATGTTGTGGCGGGCACCTGTAGTCCCAGCTACTTGGGAGGCTGAGGCAAGAGAATCGCTTAAACCCAAGAGTTTGAGGTTGCTGTGAGCTGTGATGCCACAACACTCTACTGAGGGCAACATAGTGAGACTGTCTCAAGGAAAAAAACAAAAATATTCTCCAATTGGCAAAAGACCCAAATAACTTGTAAATTAGCAGATGTGACCTGTCCATTCAGGTGTTAAAACCGTAGAGTTGGCTAGGTGCGATGGCTATGCCTATACTCCTAGCACTCTGGGAGGCTGAAGTGGATGGATTGCTTGAGCTCAGGAGTTTGAGACCAGCCTGAGTAAGAGACCCCATCTCTATTAAATATAGAAAAACTAGCCAGGTTTTGTGGGTGTACAGTCCCAGCTCCTTGGAAGGCTGAGGCAAGCTGATCTCTTGAGCCCAATAGTTTGAGGTAACTACCCAGGGTGATTCAGCAAATTTGACTACCCACTCTACCCAGGGTGATATAGCAAAATTGACTTTAGAACACTATTTGAGTATGCAATAACATTTTTAAAGATATATTTAAATTTCAGTAAGTCATAATTTGATTATGACTATAATAAAATCTCAACATAAATCTATATATATCTCAACATAATATAGTATATTTGCAAATATTAACTTTTTTTCTTTACCAAGTTCTAAGTGAAGTTTTTCAGTTCATTTATGCAGATTTGATCTGCCCTACAAATAATTGGTTTCTCCACATGATTTTATACACGATAGACTTGGTATATGTGTTGAAATTTATGGCAAAAAAAATCACCCCACTTTCAAATGAGTTAACCCACCTTCAAAATCTCAGTGACAAAGCTTTTTCTTATAATTTGGAAAATAATACTGTTAATTTAAAATATGTTCATTATTGTCATAAAATGGTTTTGAAATTACAGTGATCTAAAGTATTTGACACATTTCAATACACATGCTTTCATTTGATAATTATAAAATTATGTTATGACAATTTCTGCATATAACCTGATGACACAGATTTACAAATGTATCCTGTTTGTAATATGCATAATGGTTCAATGCTTTCTGGCTCTTTTGCTGTAATGTTTTCCAATTCTCTGTAACCTATCTATCGCCGGTAGCTAATAGATAGTTTTCTACCCGCCATATCAAAATTTTTAATTGTTAAATTCTCTTGTTTTCCAGAAGAAATGTTTATCAAAATATGTTTTTAGATCAATGCACTAAGTCTTATTCAAACCCACCTGCATCCAAAATCTTTTGCTTTGACTTCTAAATCCTGGTTTCAGTTATAGGATATTTATAATGACAAAAGGCAAAAAGCTATAGAAATTCTTATAAATCCTAAGCCTCAACCTAAAACTTACAAAGCTAAGAATTATTATATTAGCTCCACCTATACATATTCATGCAACAATTTGATTTTTTCTACTGCTGACAATCTCTGGCAAGTAGGTTCAAATCTAAAATAAAGATGGAATATAAAGAAAACTTATACACTTTCTTAGCCTGGTGGGCTGTGCTAGATTAATGAATGGACAGACTAAACAAATGTTTGAGTTATCAAAAATGAGAGATAAGAGAGAGAGAGAATGAGGCTCAATTTCAATGAATGTATTAGAATATTTCCATCTGAAAATTCAGAAAGTATTTTGGCTGTGGATGGTTGCTCATACCTGTAATCCTAGCACTCCATGAGGCCGAAGCAGGAGGATCCCTTGAGCTCAGGAGTTTGAGACCAGCCTGACCTAGAGCAAGATCCTGTCTCTAAAAATAGCCAGGCATTGCAACAGGTGCCTGTAGTCCCACATACTCAGGTGGCTGAGGCAGGTGAATCACTTGAACCCAAGAGTCTGAGGTTGCTGTGAGCTGTGATGCCACTGCACTCTACCAAGGGCAACAAAGTGAGACTCTGTCTCAAACAAACAAAAAGAAAAGCATTTTATTTTCTAAATATAAAATGTGCATATTATGGCTTAAAACTGTTTTTCCTTTTAATCATGTATTTTCACAACCCTTAGGGCCCTGATCTCCGTTGCCTGCACAAAGGAACCAGGCGTGACATGGATTAAAAGTACAAGCTTGCAGGAGGTGGGCTAACCTTAAGGGCAGGGTAGCCCAGAGCCCCCTCCCCATCAGCTATTTATTAAGGTTATACACAACAGGTGTGGAGAGTTAAGGTAATTACACATACAACAGATGTGGAGAGTTAAGGTAATTACATACGAGGGCTGCATGCGTAAGGATTGCCACATGGTCTTTCCTCACAACCCCCATGAAGTACCAAGCATCAATGTTTAACACATGCTTACTAGTGAGTGACCGATCTTAAATTCCGGAACACTGAATTACTTCGGGGACTGCCCCCAAGTCACATCTCTGGGCTTGCTAGGAGACTGTCCTGTTCTCAGCGTTTCCTTTTAATGTGATAAGAATCAGTAACTGTCCTTTGCAAGCATGTCCATTCCTCTACAATATATGCTAGGAAAGGGGTATCATTTTTGCTTCAATGCTTGGAGGCTCCAAAGGGGACAAGTGTAGTGGGTATCATCCTCTCCAAAGGTGATGTGTTTGTACTGCCATGTCAGGCCATGTTGATCTGTCAATCAATCTATGTCCTCAGCCATTTCAGCCAGGGACTCAGAAGAAAAGGAGTCACTGAGAAAGTAATACTAACTTCCCCACTCCTCCCACTGGTTTCAGGCCCTAGAGATGTGCTATGTACTTCTGACAAATCAGTTCTATAGTGTCTTCTCTGTTGCTGGAAGAATCCATAGATCTGTCCAATCTATCATAACTTGGCTCTTGGGAGATTTCACTCACTCAGGTGGGGCACTTCCTCCTGGTTTGGTTGTGGATGAAACCAGCATGCGCTAGGTGGGCTAGTGTCCCAGAGAGTACTTCCTCCTTTTCCAAAAATGTGAATACCCCGGGTCACCCTTTTCTCCAACTAGCACCCTGCCTTTGCCCATGACACCTTCTTTTTCCCCTCTGTTAGCTGCTACTTTCTGCCTCCATCAGTAGATTCTCTCCCAACAAGACAAGCAGTTCTCCTCTGGGGCTTTTAACACACATAAAATTCAATCATTAAGATTTTATGTGCTGAATGTAAGTTTTGTCTACTGCCCAGAGTTCACAATATATAGATATTTTCCAAGTCTTTCAACCTTCAACCCTGTAAGAAAATATCGAGTTTCCTAGAGAACGAACCCTGAATATTGGTTTCATGTAAAAATAACAAGAACAATGTCTTAAATAAAACTATTATAATGCTAGCAAAAAAGAAACAATTTTCTCATTCTAAGGAACACTGTTTATGTGAATGACCACTTTCCTCCTAAATTCTGGTCTCAGTTACAGGAGATTTATGATGACACAAGTCCTGTACCATAAATGCAGGCAATGTTTCAGTTGATTTAATGTGGCAAGATTTTCCTTACATATGAGTATGAGTTTGGGACTTGAGCCAGTAATAAAAAGGGATTATAAATTTAAATGATTACCTAATAAAATCTTTTTGGCTAAGACAGAAGCGCCGTCTCCAAAATTTACATTTGTTCAGAATACATTTGAATCATTCTAGTTGTGTGACCTTGAGAAGATTACTTTATCTCTCTGTAGTTCTGTTTCTTCAAAATTATAACATCTACCTCATAAACTTAACATGTTAACACATACAAAGCTTTTAGATTACCTAGCACACAGTATAGTCTATATAAATTTATTATTATTATTATTGCCATCATTCTTAGATTGACAAAAGGAATTTAGACAGATTTTCCATTTATTCTGGACCCATGTAATTGTCTAGCTAATACAACTTCTACTTAGGGTATTTTTAAGGCATCTGTTGTGTACTTAAGCATTTTGCAAATAGCCATCTTATTTTTTTAAAAAGTCTTCTTTTTTATTTTTTATTAAATCATAGCTGTGTATATTAATGCAATTATGGGGTATAATGTGATGGTTTTATATGCAATTTGAAATACTTTCATCCAACTGGCTTCGCCACATTTTCTTAGTGATTGTGTTAAGACATTTATATTCTACACTTAGTAGATTTAAAATGCACCACAGGTGTGGTCCCACCAATTACCCTCCCTCCACCCTCCTCCCACCCACCCCCCCACCCCCATCCCTACCCCCGCATCTCCCTTCCCCCTCCTCTTTCTCCTTCATCTTGGGCTATAGTTGGGTTATAGCTTTCATATGGAAGTGTGGATGTTTATAAATTGGTAGGGCTGATTACATTGGATGCTTTTTCTTCCATTCTTTAGATACTGTGCTAAGAAGAATATGTTCTAGCTCCATCCATGTAAACATGAAAGAGGTAAAGTCTCCATCTTTTTTAAGGTTGCATAATATTCCATAGTGTACATATACCACAATGTATTTTTTTTTTTTTTGAGACAGAGCCTCAAGCTGTCCCCCTGGGTAGAGTGCCGTGGCATCACAGCTCACAGCAACCTCCAACTCCTGGGCTCAAGCGAGTCTCCTGCCTCAGCCTCCCAAGTAGCTGGGACCACAGGCGCCCGCCACAACGCCCTGCTATTTTTTTGGTTGCAGCCGTCATTGTTGTTTGGCAGGCCAGGGCTGGATTTGAACCCACTACCTTAGGTGTATGTGGCTGGTGCCTTAGCCATTTGAGCCACAGGCGCCGAGCCATACCACAATGTATTAATCCATTCGTGGGTCAATGTGCACTTGGGCTTCTTGTACGACTTAGCAATTATGAGTTGGGCTCAGTAAACATTCTGGTGCAAACATCTTTGTTATAAAGTGATTTTTGGTCTTCTGGATATATACCTAGTAGAGGAATTGTAGGATCAAATGGCAGATCTGTTTTTAGATCCCTAAGTGATCTCCAAACTTCTTTCCAAAAGGAACATATTAGTTTGCATTTCCACCAGCAGTGTAGAAGTGTCCCCTTTTCTCCACATCCATGCCAATATCTATGGTTATATGATTTTGTGATGTGGGCTAATCTTATTGGAGTTAGATGATATCTCAAAGTGGTTTTGATTTGCATTTCCCTAATGATTAAGGATGATGAGCATTTTTTCGTGTGTCTGTAGGCCATGTGCCTGTCTTCTTCAGAGAAGTTTCTATTCAAGTCCCTTGCCCACACTGAGATGGGATTACTTGTTCTTTTCTTGCTAATACATTCGAGTTCTCTGTAGATTCTGGTTATTAAACCTTTGTCAGACACATAACCTGAAAATATCTTCTCCCATACTGAGGGCTGTCTGCTTGCTTTACTTACTGTGTTTTTGGCTGTGCAGAAGCTTTTTAGTTTGATCAGATCCCAGTAAAGTATTTTTGGTGTTGCTTTAATTGCCCAGGGGATCCTCCTCATAAAATATTCTCCCAGGCTGATTTTTTCAAGTGTTTCCCTGCACTTTCTTCTAGTATTTTTGTATTTTCATGTCTTCAGCTATTTCTTTTCTCAGAGTTTCATAGTTCTCTTTATAGAGATCTTTCATGTCGTTTGTTAGGTAAACTTCCAAATATTTCATCTTCTTTGGCACTACTGTAAAAGGAATAGAGTCCTCGACTGTTTTATCAGCTTGGTATATATAAAGGCTACAGATTTGTGAGTATTGATTTTGTGACCTGAGATGCTGCTGTATTCCTTAATCACTTCTAAG
>NW_003852485.1:7119178-7128576 GCF_000181295.1 Otolemur garnettii | reverse complement strand
GGGCTGGGGATTCGAACCCGCCACCTTAGGTGTACGTGGCTGGCGCCTTAGCCGGTTGAGCTATAGGTGCTGAGCCTGAATAATTATTTTGTTTTTGATTTCATTTAATTCTGCTCTAATTTTGGTTATTTCTTTTCTTTTGCTGGGTTTGGGGTTGGAGTGTTCTTTCTTTTCCAGTTGCTTGAGATGGCCCATTAAGTTGTTGACTTCCTTTCTTTCTGTTCTCTTAAGGAAGGTTTACAGGGCTATAAATTTCTCTCTTAGAACTGCCTTTGTGGTATTCCAGAGGTTCTGATAATTCCTATATTCATTATTATTCTGTTCCAAAAACTTGGCAGTTTCCTTTTTAATCTCCTCTTTGACCCAGCTATCTTTTAGCATAAGGTTAGTTTCAATGTCTTTGTATGAGTATGCAGATTCCTGTTATTGGTGAGTTCAACTTTTATTCCATGATGATCTGAGAAAATACAAGGAATATTTTCTATTCTTTTAAACTTGCTGAGGTTAGACTGTGACCTAAGATGTGATCAATTTTAGAAGATGTTCCATGGGCTGATGAGAAGAATGTGTATTCAATTTTGTTAGATGAAATGTTCCATAGATGTCTATTAAATTCAATTGTTGTATGGTAAAGTTTAAGTCCAGAATTTTTTTGCTTAGTTTCTTCTTGGAGGATCTATCCAACACTGCCAAGGGGGTGTTAAAATCTCCAACTGATTATGGTGCAGAAAGATATCAGATTGTTCATATCTGTTAGGGTCTTGCTTATAAAATGAGGAGCATTTTGGTTGGGTGCATAAATGTTAATAATTGATATCTCATCGTGTGGAGTGTTCCCCTTAACAAATATGAAGTGACCATTCTTGTCTTTCCTTACTTTCGTAGGTTTAAAGCCTAATGGATCTGCAAATAAAATTGTAACCTCTGCTTTTTTCTGTTTTCCATTTGCCTGGATTATAGTCGTCCATCCCTTCACACTGAGTCTATTATTATCCTTTAAGATAAGGTGACCAGACGTCCCACTTTGGGCAGGACAGTCCCAGTTTTTAACAATTTGTACTGTATCCTGCAGTGTTTTTAAAAAGTCCCAATTTTTGGAAAGAATGCATAAGAAGCTAGGGAACTGCGGGACAACAGGAAGGGAATATATGGTTTTGGGCTGCTGAAAAGGTTAATGTAATTCCATTTGGGAATGAAGAGGTTAATGTAACTTCACTTGGAAATGAAAAGGCTAATGTAAACTCCCTACTCCCCTCCTGGGCAAGGTCGCCCATGTGGACCAGCGCCCTACTCCTTTGAGCCACAGGCACCACCCTACACATAATTTTTTTAATGTATTATATTTGTAAATTGTACTTATGTTGAAATTAAAAAAAATTACGATACTATTTTTGTATTCTATGAAACTTTTTGTTGCTCCATATAGACCAATTTTTTTTTTTTTTTTGAGACAGGTGCCTCAAGCTGTCCCCCTGGGTAGAGTGCCATGGCATCTCAGCTCACAGCAACTGCCAACTCCTGGGCTCAAGCAAGTCTCCTGCCTCAGCCTCCCAAGTAGCTGGGACCACAGGCACCCACCACAATGCCTGGCTATTTTTTGGTTGCAGCCATCATTGTTGTTTGGCGGGCCCGGGATGGATTCGAACCCACCACCTTGGGTGTACATGGCTGGCACCTTAGCCACTTGAGCCACAGGCGCTGAGCCAGACCAAATTTTTAATTAAGAACACCCCACCCCCCACCCCACTGCCACCCCCGTCAATGATGTCCCACTTTACCAATGTTAAAATCTGGTCACCTTACTTTAAGATAAGATGAGATTCTTATATGCAGCAGATATCTGGCCTGAGTTTTTATATCCAGTTGGCCAACCTGTGCCTCTTTAGCATACAATTTAAGCCATTCATGTTATTGAGAGTATTGATAAGCCTGATAGTATTTGGGGTGATAAATTTTTTGAAAGACCAGTGGATGTTTTTAATCCTTTTGCCACTGTGGAAATTGGGTTTTGATCAACAATTTCTGAGTGAGTTTACTTTGATGGTAAAACATTGTCATGGTCATTATGGAGGATGGGTCAGAGAATATCTTGAAGAGCTGGTTTAGTTATGGCAAATTTCTTCAATGTGTGAATGTCATTAAAGTATTTGACTTCTCCATCATAACTGAAACTCAGTTTAGCTGGATACAGGATCCTGGGCTGAAAGTTGTTTTGTTTTAGGAGATTGAAAGTTGATGACCATCCTCTTCTGGCTTGAAAAGTTTCACCAGAAAGATCTGCAGTCATTCTAATATTCTTTCCCTTGTAGGTTATGATTTTCTTATGTCTGGCTGTTTACAGGATTTTCTCTTTCATATTAACTTTGGTGAAGTTAATTACAGTGTGTCTAGGGGATGCTTTATTTGGATTGAGTCATGTTGGGGTTCTGAATCTGTCTGCTATCTGAATTTCAACATCTCTTGCCATCTTTGGAATGTATTCCTCTAAAATCTCTTGGAGTAGAGCATCTGTGCCTTTCAAATCATTCTTATCATCTTTAGGAATTCCAATAAGGCGAATGTTTGCTTTTTTGGAGTGGTCCCACAACTTTCTTAGGAAATGATCTGTCTTTGCTCTCCATTTCTCTTCATCTTTGTGTGTTTGGGAGCATTCAAAAGCTTTGTCTTCAATATCAGAGATCCTTTCTTCTGCCTGCTCCATCCTATTACTGAGAGATTCTACTGGATTTCTCACGTTGTTGAGGGATGCAGCTTCTTGTCTCAATTTGTCAAAATCTTTTTATCTTTGAATTCATTGAATTCTTGAGCCAACTTTTAAATTACTCCTTGAACTTCTAATGCCAATTTTACTTCAATTCTGTTAATCTTATTTGCTATCCAAATTCTGAACTCAATTTCTGACACCTCAGCCATTTGTTTATGAATAGGATCTTCTTTTGCATCTCCTTTATCACACCTTGGGGGAGATAATCTTCTCTGGTTATTCATGTTGCCTGAGTTTTTCCACTGATTTTGCACCATGCTTATTTTTCACTGTTTGTTTAGAGAGGCTGGTAAGGTGGACTTAAATTGAGGGCTCCTGGAGATGTAATTAATCACCTCTTTACCAGAGTGCTGGGACTGGTGACTGCGGCTTTTCCCCTATGGCTTTACCAAGGTCCTATTCAGTACTGCAACCTGAGATTCTGGGGACCCACTTGATATGATGGAGCTAGGTGGGTCTGTCTTGTAGTTAGCTAGACTCTGGCCAGTCCTAGTGGATTAGTGACTTTGGGTTGAAATCTCAGCTGTGGAGCAATTAAGACACCCTGCTCCCCCACTGGCAATAATCAGGAGAGGAGAATCAGAGCCTCCCTCTACAGACAGGGGTCCTCAAACTTTTTAAACAGGGTGCCAGTTCACTGTCCCTCAGACTATTGGAGGGCCAGACTCCAGGCCCCAGGATTAGTTGACTGCTAAGTAGAACAGGCAGTGGCAGCAAAAACACCTGGTGGGCCGGATAAATGTCCTCAGCGGGCCACATGTGGCCCACGGGCCATAGTTTGAGGACAGCTGCTCTACAACATAATCAGTATATACTGGGGGAGTCCCCAGGTGAGCAGCCCAGATCAAGAGTTCCAAACCAATTATCCTATTCAGCACAAACACAGATCAAGTGGGAGAGTTCAAAAAGTCTCCAGCAAATGGACAGCAGGTGGCCACTGACAGCTCAAGTGTGACTTGCTCGGGTGGTCTGAGGAGTCAGAAAGGCCTGCCAAGCAAAAGAATTATTCTGGGGGGCTGAGCTTCTTTTCCCACTTTGCATCACCATCACCCACCCCCAGTCATTGGTTACCCTGCAGGGCTGCAGCTCAGCTCTCTCTAATACTCAAGTACACCAGAGATTTGCACCTAAGTCAAAGAGGAGACAATGCCTCCCCCCACCACTGACTGTTTCACTGTGCGACCTGTAGGTGGGACTAGTTCAGGCCTGATTCCCTCCAGTGATCATTGGAAACTGGGGAGTGTACCATCTGTGTTTGTGCACAGCCAGGGGTTACCATGGAGGAGTATGGTTCTCTCCCTCAGAGACCATGCTTCTGCCTTGGCCATACTCCACCTCTGGAACCCATGCAGGTCAGGTCAGTTTCCCTCCTTGTTCCATAGGATTAGGGAGGTTTCTCTCCCAAAGTTGACAACAGTGGGACAGACTGTGGAGCCGCCACCACTGTCAGGGGTGGTACTGCCAGTCTGGGGTACTGCTGTGTATAGGTCACAGGAGCTGGGCAGGGAGCCAGAGGGCAGAGCTGCTGACTCCTGCCCTCTGGTTGCAGGAGCTAGGAAGGGAGCCGGGAAGGGAGGGTGGAGTCACTGGCCTGGGGAAGCGGATCACAGGAACTGGGCAACAGTCACAGGCCATGGGCTGGGCTGTGGGTGGCAGGAGCTGGGCAGGGAGCCGGAGTGTAGAGTCACCAGCCATGGGCCACAGGGGTTGTAGGAGCCAAGAGGAATCACAGGCTGTGGGTCCCAGTTTCAGGAGCCAGGCGGGGAGCCGAGCTGCCCCACGACCTGGGCAGGGAGCCAGGGAGCTTTGGGGCAGTACTCTGCAGGTAGCAGAAGCGGGTGGGAAGCAGTGCCCTCCCCGGTGGTCGGTCGCACAGGTCCCACACTATGGTCTTCCAACATGGGGCAAGTCCCACCTCTATTAAAGTTATAGTCTTAGCACAACTGCCCCACAGCTCATGAGATGCCTCGCCCTAGCAAAAATCTGCCAAACACTCTGGATTTTGCAGGGGGTAGTCTTCCAGACTGTCACAAATGGGGGGGGGGTGGAATTGGGAGTTCAGGAAGGTAGTGAGAATATTAGATCTACTTTTGGCCCAGGGAAGAGACTGCCTGGGCTAGCAGCAGTATCTCTCTGCCCTCAGTTGTTCTCTCCCCTTGGTGAAACAAAAGGTCCTCTGTTCTCTACTCACCTATCGATCCTCTCTCTCAGCTCTGCTCCCAATCTTCCACTTTATTGGGTTGTTTCTGGCCATTATTTCTCCCTCTGGCCAGGAAGCTCTGCTGAAAGCTGGCTTCAGTTGGCCATCTTGCCTCACCCCCCACCACCACCACCAAATAGCCATTTTAAATCAAATATAATGCTTTTCTTTTTAGAAGAAATATTTATTATTTCTTAATTAAATCATTTCTTCTTAGAACAAAAACATTTTGCTTATTCTTGGAGGATGAAGGTAGAGAAACAAAAATGGAAGGGATTTACACTGCAAAATATTGATATCAATTCATAACCATTACTAGGGTCTTTGTTTTGTTTTTTATTTAACCTCTGGGAAGGTAACCTCAGTTATTTTTCAGGTTAATTTGGGGGTACAAAGAATTAGGTTACAATGTTTGCATTTGTTAGGTTTAGTCCCTGTTATAGTTGTGTCCCACCCCCAGGAGGATGCCATATAACCCCAACTTGTGCCCATTAAGTGAAAATACAACAATCTCCTCCCATCTCCCCTGTCCCCCTTCCCATTTTTTTAATCCAATGTCCTTTTGGTAATGTTAAAATCATTTAAAGATACTTTTTAAAATTATATGTTTTGGAAAAATTACTTTTGGTTTAAAAACTTACAGTGCTCGAACTTATGGCTTTTGCCATTTTGGAGTTTTAGTACTGAACTAGCTCTCCTGTGGTAAAACACTGGAAAAGTGGATAAAGATATTTGAACCAACTTTAAGATGTTGGCAGCACAGGGCTGTTATCCCTGAGAAAAGGAAAATAAGCAAGGTACAAGGTCTGCCAATGAAGTTCACAGCTGTGAGACACTGGTATGCCAAGGTTATGAAACCTGAGTTGTCTGTACAGCACTCCCAGCGTAAGTGCACAGTGGAAAGTTCATGAGCTTAATTGTCAGACCTCATAAACCCTACAAATTACATAGATTTATTGCAGAGAGGCACCCTCCAGGCCCCATTAGAGAGGGGATGAGCCAAGCAAAGCACTGTGGTCTCGCTGAACTAAGAAGACAGCTTACGGAGGCTGAGGTGGCTGGGATTTGTGGCACAGAAAACTAGGGGGAAAGGAACTACAAGAAATTGCCAAAATAATTTTCAAAAAGAACTGATAGAGAACCTACACTACCTGATTTCAAGACTTACTTTAGAACTACAGTAATCAAGATCGTGTAGAATCAATAAAAGGATGACTATATAAACCATTAGAACAGAATGGGGAGTCCAGAATTAGAGCTAACACACATGTGGTCAATTGACTTTTGACAAAATTGTACTATACACCCTCCCTGTCAATGACCTCGCAATGATTCCAGCAATCACTGATCTGATTCTTATTTCTATGAATGAATTGTGCCTGTTTTAGGACTACTTGTAAACAGAATCAAAGAGTATAGGCATAGACTTTATATGAAAAGTCAAGGGTGTAGTTCTGAATTGCTCGAATAATTCAATGAGCAATTTGCCCTTTTTTTGGCTCTGCTTTCCTCTAATGACTCCACTCATGGCAGGTTTTCTTTAAGTGATGGCAAGTATGGCCACCAGAAGCTTACAGATTATGTTTTGACAATTCATTAGAAAGATAATACTTCTGGCCTGGTGTGTTGGCTCACACCTGTAATCCTAGCACTCTAGGAGGCCAGGACGGGTGGATTGCCTGAGCTCACAAGTCTGAGACCAGCCTGAGCTGGAGTGAGAACCCATCTCTAGGGGCCAGGCATTATAACTGGCACCTGTAGTCTCAGCTACTTGAGAGGCTGAGGCAAGAGAATCACTTGAGCCCAAGAGTTTGAGTTTCCTGTGAGCTGTGATCCTATGGCACTCTACTAAGGGCAACAAAGTAAGATTCTGACTCAAAAAGAAAAAAAAAAAAAGAAGAAGAAGAGAATACTTTTCTCTACTTAAGTGTTAAGTGTAGCAAAAGTCCAAAGTCTAATTCTTATTATATTTACCTGTAGAATATGCTCACCTTTGCACTGTGCCATGGGCCTGAGATAAGGGGCTTAGCAAAGCTAGGGCCAAGTGCCCAGCTCTGGATCTAGGAGATGACTCCAGCCCCACATAAGGCACATGGATGGAGACATAGGAGTAATGCTATCTTCAGGCATTTTCTCGGAATCATGTGCACTACGCTTTGATGAACCAAGTGTCCTGGCTTCAAGTCTAGGAGTCATTCTACCACAATGCTCTGTTATAATCCAGCCTTTGGCATATAACACACAGTATCCCAGAGTGCCGTCTGGTTCTCTGTTTCTGGAATGTGATAGAAATGTTCTACATCCCTTCTTCTAAACTGAGGAAGGGTGGTGAGCTCCGACCCTGTGGGATGTGGTTGCTAGTGGCAGAGCCAATTAAACAGGATGGTATCATTGTTGAGGCGACTAGCCAGCAGAGTAGTGGCATCTTTTATAACCATTTCTAAAAAATAAATTTACAAAATTAAGCAAAAAAATACCTGGGCCCAATAAAGGGAAGACACATAATTTCAAGTTGTTTTTAATCATTTCGCCTCAATAAGAACAATGGATACGAAAAGGAAAAGAAAATAAGAAAAATGAGAGGTAGGAAAATACGTAGAAGAAGGTAATTTCTTACTCAACATATCTTTGACGATGTTGGCAAGCAGTCATTTCAACTGTCAAAAACATAAGTAGAACATCTCACTTAGGGAAAGGGAAGGCAGTATTAGTCAGTCTAATCCATCAATCAACTCTTGCTTGGTTATTTGTAGAGAACTGCCAAGAGGAAATGTTTCCGAGTACAACATACCTCTATTTCAAATAAAATTTAAAAAAACAGGACTTTGAGAGTAGTAGACTTCTATGTTTTTTCTTAGGATATCACATTTAGTAAAGTAGAATTATATTTTCAGCTTTTAAAGAAAATCTATCATGAATTTTATCGGAATTTTATCATGGAAGTAGAGCATAAAGTCCACCACTGAATGAGTTCTTTCCTGCTGAAGAGACCTCTTAGTATTTCCAGCTTTATATATCATAAACATAGATACTGACACCCTTATTTCAGTCAAGAAATACTAGGGGGAAATATATATGTGTGTGTGTCATGAAACTGCAAAGGCCACCCTAAGTGAATTTAACATCAAATGATCATTTTTATGAGTCTGGGGAAAGAGCAAAGATATTTTAGACATTAGAAGAAGGAATGGGGAGAAGCCTTTTATAGAAGGATCTGGTCATTTCAAAACATGACTACAGGCTCGGCACCTATGGCTCAAGTGGCTAAGGCGCCAGCCACATACACCTAAGGTGGCGGGTTCGAATCCAGCCCAGGCCTGCCAAACAACAATGATGGCTGCAACCAAAAAAAAAAAAAAAAAAATAGCCAGGCGTTGTGGTGAGTGCCTGTGGTCCCAGCTACTTGGGAGCTGAGGCAGGAGACTCACTTGAGCCAGGTTGCTGTGAGCTGTGACACTACAGCACTCTACCCAGGGGGACAGCTTGAGGCTCTGTCTCAAAAAAAAAAAAAAAAAACATGACTACAAGTTCTTGGATACCCCTTCTGTGGAGTGATGAGCTCTATCTTCTCTACATTTGAATATGAGCAGGCTTGTGATTGCTTCAACCAGGAGTTCTCAACTTTCCTAATGCTGTGGCTCTTTAATACAGTTCCTGTGGGTTGTGACACACAAGTTGAGAACTGCTGGCTTAAACCAACAGAAGATGTCACATGTGAGGCTGTTTGACTCCTGAGGCTAGATCATGAAAGGGTGGAGTTTCTGACCTGATCGCAGGAGCACCAACCACACTGCGACCACCACCTTGGGAAGGCTATATAAAGGTACTCCAGTCAACAGTCCCAGGTGAGCCCAGCATTGCAGGTCAGTCAAGATGCTGTTATATAAATAAAGCTATCTTAGACCCTCAGCCGTCAGCTGAATACCACTGAAGAACCTGCCTTGACTCTGTGTGAAACAGAAAATAACCCAGCCAAACTCTGCTCAAAGTTGTGACCCCCAAATCATGATATATAATAAAACAGTTTTTGTTGTAAGCCACAAAATTGTGGGCTATTTTTTTGACAAACAAAGGCAATGCCATTTTAGAATGGATGCTCTAATTGCTTAAAAAAAATAAGAACATAACTAATGTTTCTTAATAATGATTAAGGACAAATAATCCAGCAAAACAGAATAGCAATAAACTGAGATTGAATTTTAAAAATGTTTATATTTGTTTTCAAGATGTTTGAGATCTTATCAAATAGATACCTTGTATCTATAAGCAGAGTAAATTGAAAAAGAAATAAAAGGAGAAAATAGAGTAGAATTTCTTAACAGAACACACGATTTAGTGAAACCTCCGCCCACCCTAATCTTGTTTCTTCTAATTTCATGAAAAAGAAACAAGTAATAAGAACAAAAAACTGATATCATTTTATTAAAAAAAAAA
>NW_003852485.1:7108248-7119158 GCF_000181295.1 Otolemur garnettii | reverse complement strand
AAAGATTCCAGAAAGTTATTTATGATTAACTGGAAAACAACAAAAACCTAAAAATGCAGCTACACTTTCCACATCTATAATACTGGACTGTGGCAAGAAATGTTTATTTCCCTGAAGATCTGTCATATTCTGAGGAGTCAAAAGGAACTAATCAAGAGAATTAAAATAATCTCCAGAAATGTTTTAACATAGAATGTATTTTTTCTAACCTTCTGAGCTGTAGTTACTTTTCTCACAGACTGTCCATTTGTTTATTTTTCATTTGAGATCTGACATTGAATCCACCGAAACTTAATTTTTATTTGTTGAATTTGGCTTCTTAATGTGAAACGCAATACTTACATCAACGCACATGTGAGACCCACTAATGTCCTGCTACTAAAGCATAAAATTTACTAAACACATGATTGCACTGAACTAAAAGCCAAAAGATAAGACTTGTATAGTATTTACTGTCTGTTAACCAGAAAGTTGAAAGCAACAGAGTACCCAGAATTCACTTCTGTTTTGATTAAGGATAATACTGTGGACAAAAACAATTTCACTATAAAACAAACTGCCTTACATGTAGAAAGGTTGCTATAAATAACAGTAGCATTGAGTTGATTAACGATAACAGTGACATGCACCAAAATTCTAATTAAAATCTACTGATACACCAATACTATAATTCTCACCACCAAAGCATTCGTACAGTTTATTGATGGAAGTTTAGTTAAGAAAGCAAATATTGATCATATTTTATATTCAGGTTAACTTATAGTAAATATGACTGAGATTCTGAGATTTATTTTTTCTTTCTTTCTTTTTGAGACAGAGTCTCCCTCTGTCACACTGGGTAGAATACTGTGGCATCATAGCTCTTGGCAATCTCTAACTCTTGGGCTCACAAGATCCTCTTGCCTCCGCCTCCCAAGTAGCTGGGACTATAGGTGCCTACCATAGTACTCAACTAGTTTTTTTAATTTTTATTAGAGACAGTACCTCACTGTTGCTCAGGCTGGTCTCAAACTCAAGCAGCCCACCAGACTCAGCCTCCCCAAAGTGCTAGGATTACAGGAATTAGTCACCAGGCCTGGCCTAGGTTTAAGTCTTTTATTCATTGTGAATTAATTTTTGTTAGTAGTGATAGGTACAGGTCCTGCTTATACCTCAACTATGGAGTTTCTACTGTATTTCAACAGAGATGTCCTTAGAATTAATTATCTATGAAAAATATTTTTAGGGTTTTTCAACTGCCAGGCATTCTAATATGAAAAATCTAGCTGTAAGTGTTGGCAACGGGCCAGGTGTGGTGGCTCAGGCCTGTAATCCTAGTAGTTTGGGAGGCTGAGGTAAGAGGATCCCCGGAGGCCAGGAGTTTGAGAGCAACTTGAGCAACAGTGAGACTCTTGTATCTACAAAAAAAGAAAAATGTTGACAATATTATTTTATAAACCACTATAGTCATTTTTATATGGTTGGATGTGTGATGATACACGTTCTCTGAGTCATTTTTGAATTTTTTAAGAGACAGGGTCTCATTCTGCAGCCCAGGCTGGAGTGCTGTGGCATGAGCATAGCTGAGTATAACCTGGACCTCCCAGGCTCAAGGGCTCCTTCTGCTTCAGCCTCCTGAGTAGCTGGGATTACAGGAATAAGCCACTGTACCAGGCTCTGAATCTCTTGATAGAGAATAGGAATGCCTAAGCCATTTTGCTATTGGATTTTTAAATTTCCAATGCATTTTTAAATGAGTTTTTTCTACAAGCATTGCAACCATTGAACAGAAAGAGCATTATAATTTAAAGATGTGGCTTTTAGAAATGTGAATGTCTCAAAGAGCTGAGATACCTAAATTATGTAATAATAAAACTCCAAATACACCCCCCCCCCGTTTAACAAGGCAATCCTCAACTACGCTGTGAAAGAGGCCTTTTGCCTTTGAAGTGCTTTGCTAACAAACCTAGGTTAAGCTCAAAGGGGAAATTATTAGCTCAAGAAACCTAACAGAGGCATGATATTCGTTGATGTCACTGGGCCTCAGAGGTGACTGACCAAGGGTGTTCCACACCAAGACTCTTGTCATCCACCTCTGCCTCCCAGAGTGTTGGCTTCACTCCCTGACACCAAGACTAACCTTTTCTACCTAGGAAGGAGAGTGTGCTCTGAGGGGTCTCAAATGTTATATCTTGTATTTTCCACCATGGATTCAGCACCTTAATGTTCTTTGAGTTTGAACTGGAAAATCTTAGGGACTTTGAGGTCTGGTCTAATTACCTATGTCCAGAGGGACACAATAAAGTCACCAAGGCAGCTTGGACCAGTGCCTACCCCAGACCAAACTTGACCAGAATGGTAGCATCATATAAGAACATCTATCACCTTGTTTTAAAAATGATTAAATGTCAAAAAATTAGAAAACTCCTAACAGTCCAGGAGGCTGAGGCAGGTAGACTGTCTGAGCTCAGGAATTCAAGACCAGCCTGAGCAACAGTGAGACCCCATCTCTAAAAATAGCTGAGTGGGCTCGGTGTCCATAGAACAGTGGTTACAACGCCGGCCACATGCACCGAGGCTGGCGGGTTTGAACCCAGCCTGGCCAGTTAAACAACAATGACAACTGCAACCAAAAAATAGCCAGGCGTGGTGGCTGGTGGTAGTCCCAGCTACTTGGGAGGCTGAGGCAAGAGAATCACTTAAGCCCAAGAGTTTGAGGTTGCTGTGAGCTGGGATGCCACGGCACCCTACTAAGGATGCAAAGTAAGACTCTGTCTCAAATAAAATAATAAAAATAAATAAAAATGAAAATAGCCAGATTTTGTGTCGGGTGCCTGTAGTCCCAACTACTTGGGAGGCTGAGGCAAGAGGATCGCTTGAGCCCAAGAGTTTGAGTTATGAGTTCTGATGCCAGGGCACTCTACTGAGGGTGAAAAGTAAGCCTCTGTGTCAAGAAACAAGAACAATAACAAGAAAAAACAGATTAGAAAACAACATATGACTGGAGGCTTGCAAGTGTTCACGAGTACGGTTGTTAACCAAAGACAGTCAGGCAGCCGGTCCCTGTCAGCTAATATGCAGAGACAGGGATTTGGCCCACCAAACTTTGTCAGAAGGCCAGCAATTCTAGAGCAGAATGAGGGAAGCCTCTCTAAGACTGTTCTTCCATTTCCAAAACCATAGTTTTATACGTAAAAGTTCAAAGCAAAAACCATGCTAACTCATATCTTAAACAATAATAATTAGCTTCACCCATGACCCATAACAAACAATAATCATTGGCATAACTAAAACAACATTTTTTTTTTCCAACAGAGCCTCAAGCTGTCACCCTGGGTAGAGTGCTGTGGCATCACAGCTCACAACAAACTCCAGCTCCTGGGCTTAAGTGACTCTCTTGCCTCAGCCTCCTGAGTAGCTGGGACTACAGGCCCCCGCCACAACGCCAGATTTGAACCCTCCAGCTCTAGTGTATGTGGCTGGCACCTTAGCCGCTTGAGCTACAGGCGCCACCTGAAACAACATTTCTAATTCGAAAGCTCATCTCCTAAATCAATAGCCCTAAACTACTCAAGATACGCACTTTTGGATTATAGCTGAATTTACAAAACAATGAAGTGGGAAATGTAAGGTGAAGGTCACGTAGGACCTAACCCAGCCAGACCAGCTGTGTCATCTCGGCCCTAGGCTGGCTGACTTCATCTTACTCACTGCACGCACTCTCACTGGGAATCCTAGATCAACGCGGAGTCTCTTCCACTCACACCACCCCAGCAACCTCCGTCTTCACTGGTTTTCACTACGCATCTATTTCCCCTCATTTCTCTCAATGTTCTTTCAAGGTCCTTGTACTCACATTCATGTTAAGTATGCAGATGAATAAGAAAGCTCTGTTTTGTGATTTAGTGGTTTAAAAACTGTACTTTTTTTGTTCCGCTACTGAGAAGAGACCTTGGGGTGAGCTCCAGTTTCAAGTTATTATTCTCAGGCCCCCATAGTCTCAGCTAAGTCAAGTGGCCAAGTTTATGATTAACCGCTTTGATTATTTCCTTCCCAGGGTCAGACTCCAAATTCAAAAAACGAAAACAAATAAAACAAACCTACAATTTTTTTTTAGAATGTCTTTTTCACCTAAAACTAGCTGAGATTTCCCAGAGGGATCTTGGAAAATCAGAATGATTTGTTTTTTCATCCTATAAAATGGAGGATATTATCAATAGTTAAACTTGTTTTGTGCTACATATTTCTCAATTAGCTCAGAATTACTGTTTCGTTGTTGAAGCGAAGGATACTTAGCACTGGTAAAATGTGTTTAATATAAATGTTTCAGAGATGGTACACTTGCCAGAATAGAAAAGAAAGCTCTGGAAGAGAATCAGTGCCTTTACTGTCCATAACATGTTTTTATCGTCAGGAGAAATATTGATCACTCTCTTAGGCAATAGTAACAGTAACATATGAGTGTTATATCCCAGGAAGGGACGATCTTCTTCTCCATTCTAATAGTCTTGGCTAGCATAATAAATTAACCATAGCCAATTAGCTGTGTCACTATAAGGTAGTTCTCCATTCCTTTAATGCTTTTCTGTAGGTTCTGCTTTAAGCTAAACATGAAAATGGATTTTCAACAAAGCAGTCTCAGAGCCTAACAGGAAGGACTATACTATTCAAAGATAAATCTCTGGGTATGACTTCTGGGCTGACAACACCGAGACAATTTTTAGACTATACCAAGGGCCTGAGCTGAGATTTCCAGGATTCTAAAAGCAGATGACTTCATAAAAACAGACTAGTGATTCAAAATCCAGGGCTAGAAGAATTAATGACATAAGATTGAGTGAACTGATGAAGGACGTTTAATTGTACTGAGTTTTTTTTTTAAATATTATTGATATGAATTTTTATAACTATTTTCTGTTCATTTATATGTATATATGGAAGCCCCTTTTCTTTTTTCTCCCCCACCCCTTCCTGTCTTATTTTATTGCTAACTTTCAGCTTGGCTGAATTATAAAGCATATTCAAAAGAAGCAAATACTTGTTACCAAGTGTTCTTATTTTTCATGGTAATATAGTTATTTGCATAAGTTTAGTAGAAATCCCTCTTGCTTTGACTAGAGAAAATTGGAGAAGTTATTTGTGCAACTAAGGCTATCCCTGATGTGTCATACTCTCTACAACACGTGTGCACTCGGGCATAACTAGTCCACCATCAAAGAGCAAGGGTTGTACTTCCTATGTGGAATCCATGCTGAAAACCCCCCTCCAGGAAAACTACTTTGGTTTATTCTATGGCTTTCAGGATCCCAGATTCATAGGTGATAAAGCGAGTTTACTTTTCAGCAGGCCGGGAGTTGTGGCAAATTTGGGGGAATCTTTGAGCAAACAGGAATTCACCCAAACTTCAGGTGGTACCGTTGGAGAGAGTTTCATGAACTTGGTTTTCTGGCCTTGGAATAGAAAAGCAAATAGTAGAGGCCTTTAAAAATCTACAATTCTGGCATGGTGCAGTGACTCATGCCTGTAATACTAGTATTTTGGAAAGCTGAGGCAGGTGGATTGCTTGAGACCAAGAGTTTGAGACCAGCCTGAGCAATATACAAAGACCTCATCTACGAAGAAGAAGGAGGAGGAGGAGGAAGAGGAGGAAGCGAAGGAGAAGGGGAGGAAGGGAGAGGGGGAGAGGAAAGGAGAGGGAGAGGAAGGGAGGGGGAATTAGGCAGGTGTGTGTTGAGTGCCTATAGTCCCAGCTACTTGGGAGGCTGAGGCGAGAGTTTGAGGTTGCTGTGAGGTATGATGATGACACTGATCTAGCATTCTAGCCTAGACAACAGAATAAGACTCTGTGTCAAAATAAATAAATAAATAATCTACAATTCCTTATAAAAATTTCTGGCAGAAATCCTGTGGCTTCGAGTGGTTGCAGTTGCTTCCTACTGTGTGGCTCTAGATTTGCTGAGCAAACTCCAGGGAGGAGACTCTTTTTGTTAATACTCCTCACTGCCTCTAGGTAAACAATAGCCAAAGCATACCTCAACTAGACTTTTTTAAATGAAAGTTATTTTTGGACATAATTTGTGGGAAAAAGAGAGGAACAATGCTAAGTGAAATTATCCAAAACATGCATATTCATTTAAAATATTCATTGTTGTTGAAAGTTTTTATTGTAAAATAAAAAGGGTTACGAAACAAAGAGTTACTAGAGAAAGATAGCTTACCTACTAGCTTCTCAGGAAAAAAGCTCAGCCTCAATTTCATATGCACTTAAACTATAATCTCCTGTATTCCGTACAGTTCCCACCAACTGATCTCCCGGTAGCTTTATACAGCTGGCAGGTTTGTGGACAGCATAGCCAGCCAGAGCATCAGGTGACTGGCTGCAGCTGCAGATAGTTCCCTCAGCCCACTAGAGACAGAAGCAATTAGCTTGTGCTAATTTAAGTCAGGTTAGGCTCTATTGTATCAGCAAGTGCCCAGCATGTTGTTGTTTAGAGGAAATGGTTGTTACTTTGCCTCAGGAAGGGTCTGGAAGATTATCATTAGTCATCTTGGGCTCACAATCATTAGGCATAACCACATGGTGAAGTGAGGACTCTGCTTACTGTGTGTACCTCATACAGTAGAAGTTGGGGCCTACTAAACCTATCCTGGCTTAGTGTCATACATCTTTAATAAGATGTTTCAATGAAAACAAAGTCAGAGATAAATGTTAAACTGGGCAGGATGTGGCTCAGCAAGGCAGTGGAGGCTGGAACTCTAACTATTCTGCCCTTATGACAGCTTTCCAATATTATTTTCAAAACTTGAACCCAAGGCCACGGATATGCAAAGGTAGTCCTGGGGTTCTGTTGGGAGGGGAGTTTGCTGAGAGGTGAAACACACACAAATGCACAGGGGGGAAGGGGTGGGTCAGGAAGGCAGATTATTATTTTGTATTTATTTTTTGACCCTGCGAGGGATTCTGGCAAAATGAAGATATATAAGAAGAGAACAGAGAGATGAAGACGGAATGAGGTGGAAAAAGACAGACATGACAGTGGGACCTTTTCTTTAAAGCATTGGACTTTGTAAAATTTGAAAGTTTGTGTTATTCTTACATAAATCTCTTTATTCCTATAAACCTTCATAGAGTCAGATATGTTCATAAATGCCTGGTAAGTTTTCTTCTTTGCTTTACTTAATGAAAATTAAGAAAAGTTTTTCTCTGGGTCAATAAGAATAGCACCTTTATGATGCTGAGATGATCTCTCAACCTAAAAAATCCAGTGGAAGAGGAGTTTGAAGCCAACCAGGTCTCCTGGGGATTCTCAGCGCTCTTGGTGAAAGCCCTGGGGTTTTAAAGTGCAGAGGAGTGGGGGGTGGGGGAGGGGAGAAGAGGGGAGGAGCCAGTTTACAGGCAGATCCTTCCTTTAACCTCTCCTGAGCTCTATTTGGGTGCAGAGGGAGGCTGACTATAAACTGGGTGGTGGGCTTTGTGTCCCTGTTGACAGCTGCATCAAACCTAAACAGGTGCTAGGGCAGCCTGGAGACTGAAGCAAGAGGCCAGATTCCCTCTGCAGATAGTTCCCTCAGCCCCACTAGAGACAGAAACAATTAGCTTGTCTATTAACCTGCCCAGGTCTCTTCTAATAGCTGCAGGGGTAGGTGGACTGAGCGGGAGGCAGATGGAGATTCAGGTAGTCAGGCCCAGCATGATTTCATACCCCTGTCCCTGCAGCCTGGGTGTAGTGGAGGCGTTCTGCTGCTAATCTTGACGTGGCTGTAATGGTCCCCCTTTCTGTGGCTAGCCAGTTCCCTATGGTAAAGATTCTTTGGCCTAAATATTCAGGTGGTTTCTGTTTCCAAGTTAGACCTTGGCTGAAACACCAGTTACCATGTGGATTACACAGCAAACAACAAAAAAATTGTATTCGTTTTATAGACTTTGAGGAATTGCCACACAGTAGAGTGCAGGTGGCCCAGGACTGCAGGGAAGGCTGACCCAGCTCAATGCATGCCCCACCTTGTGCTGGGGAGCTGGAAGCTCTGGGCTCCAGGAAGTCAGTGCAGGCCCCACTGAGTCCAGCAGCTTCTGCAGGGATGCTTCCTTCGGCTAGAGGTGGAACAAAATATGCCCTTGGCTATCTGGAAATGTTTGGTCCTCTTTTAGCATTTGTTTATAGGTGAGACTACCCCAAGAATAAAAGAGAATGGTAGTAGCCTGAAGTCTCTTCTTGCTCCTCCCAAGCATTTGGATTCTCTAAAACAAAATATCTGTGGTTAACTCAACATCCCTCCTTGGAAAGCAGTTTTGTTATCAGCTAATTTAAGCATAGACTTACTTACAAATCCTTTGGGGGTTTTGTCTTAAACCTTAAGTTTCTTAACCAGTGGTTCTCAACCTTCCTAATGTAGCAACCCTTTAATACAGTTCCTCATGTTGTGGTGACTCCCAACCATAAAATTATTTTCAGAGCTACTTCATAACTGTAATTTTGCTACTGTTATGAATTGTCACGTAAATATCTGATATGTAGGATGTATTTAGGCAACCCTTGTGAAAGTGTCCTTCGACCCCCAAAGGGGTCACGACCCACAGGTTGAGAAACGCTGTTCTTAATACAGAACTCTTGATAAATGCATTTCCTGAGCTAATTTGCATTACTGACCTCAATTCTTTACTGCTTCCTACAACTACAGGCCTCACCAGCAGCAACACTCTATTCTGTCTTTGATTTTGAACTCACCTTGTGACTTTTTATGGCCAGTGATACATGGGCAGAAGTGGCAGTGTTCTGAATGTAGGCCATAGGAGACCATGGATCTTGCTGCATTTCCTGTGCATCTCTGCTTCCACCCCACTAGCCTGCTGTATCAGGGAACCAGAAACAAGCACAGCAGAGTTGCCCCATCAGCTGATGCAGTCTGCTGGTGCAGACATAAGACTACCCAGTTAACCCAGCCCAGATAACCCAATCCCACCAACCAGAAGACACAAAAATGACAATAAATAAGTTTTTAGCCACTAAGTTTTGGTGTGGTTTGTTATGCAGCAATAGTAGATAAATATAACCGTGTTCTACACTGTTAACAATAGATACTGGTGTAGATGCCCAGCTGGTTTGCCGATTAATCTGGCTCACGCTTAGGCATACACATGGTGAGCATGGCCATGTCATGACCATGACACGTGAGCATGGCCCTTTTTTCCTGTGTCAGGGAAAAAATAGGGACCCAACCAACGCTTGCTGATCAAGAGGGCAACTGTGCAAGGCAAATAAATGGGATAGTAGCTGAGGTGTCATTATGCTGCTATACAGGTGACATGGTATGCAAACATCTGCTCCTCTGCGTCACTCTGTATTCCCAGAGAATGCTGGACCTCTAAGCTGACTGGGAACAAAATTACGGTAATATTACTTATTTCTAGGTCTAAGACTTTGCAACAAGAACCCACATGGTAAAATAAGGCATAGTTGATTCTAACGCCTCAGGGATATGAATTGTTTATGGAGATTATACTAAGGTTTGTTTTTAATAATTATAACAAACTTATTTTACTTTTTCCGTTTTTTTAAATTTCAGAAATATTACAGGGGTACAGCTGTTTTGGTTACATGGATTGCTTTTGTGAGTTTGAGTCAAAGTTTTAAGTGTGCCCATCATTAATAGTGTGCATTGCGCCTGTTAGGTGTGAATTTACCTGTCCCTCCAACTCCCTCCCACTTCCTTGGTTTCCATTGAGTTTTAATACCAATAGAAGCTTTTCGAAAGCAGATAGACTCATGGGCCAAAAATATATGAAAAATGCTCAACATCTCTAATCATCAGGGAAATGCAAATCAAAACCATAATGACATATCACCTAATTCCAATGAGTATGTGTTTATCAAAAAGTTTCAAAACAACAGATGCTGGTGTAGATGTGGAGAGACAGATTATATTAGTTTAGTAAAGATATACTATTACCCTTTTAATTAAGTCTGTGAAGAACCTGTACCCGAGGTTACTTGCTGTGACTGGGAGTGGCTGGAAGACCAAAGTAGAACCACCCAGCTAATTATCTCCAGAACTAAAGCTAACTGGAATATATCTGAGGATAACAGGACATTTTTGGCTCAGATACTGCCTCTGATATGTAGGTGAAGGAAATGCATGCTCCCTTTGGTTGAGTGATTCATCTCTCGCAGGTGTGTGGGTTGGGATGTAGGGTGGACACTGTTTAAAGCAGCCTCATTCTTGTGGAGGGGTGGAGAAGTTGCAGTGGCCATGGGTCATGTGGATAATAATATTTAGCTCCAATTGTTGTGAAGATAGCATATCATAAAAGGGTATATGGTAATCATTTAAAATAAGCCCTGCCTCATAGTAAGTGCCCAAGAAACATTAGACATGACTCAGTGCCTCTATCTCAGTGGTTGGTGTGCTGGCCTGTGCACTAGGGGTGGTGGGTTTGAACCTGTTCTGGGCCTGCTTAACAACAACAATAAAAAGGGAAACGTTAGCCATTATTATTAGGAGTATGATTAGAAGCTCTTCTGTAGAAGAGAAAACAATCAGGTATAGAAAAATATATAACATTTTGAACAGCTGGGGCCAATCTGAATCATGACATTAAATTGCTCCTGAAGAAATAAGAAGAAAAGTTTGGAAAATCCTAATGTATGCTTTCCAGTTTCATAAAGACAATATATTAACATAACTATAATAGGAAACCATGAAAAAGAAAACATTTGAGAGCAGGACAGAGCTGTTGGAAATGCAAGTTACAATAGCTGAATTATAAACAATAAGAAGAGATAAAAATGAATGAAATGTGGCATAATATTGATTCAGGAAATAGAAAACATGTTCAATAAAATTTCATGTTCAATCAGAAATTGGCCTGGTGCCTGTGGTTCAAGTGGCTAAGGTGCCAGCCACATACACCTAAGGTGGCAGGTTCGAATCCC
>NW_003852485.1:7106055-7107209 GCF_000181295.1 Otolemur garnettii | reverse complement strand
GAAAGAAGCTAATTCTCAACCAAGAGCTCTAACCTTTACAAGTTTGCAAGTCTGACAGGTAAACTGCATCTGGATAAAATTTTGATTTACATTTCTTTTATTATAAGAGATGTAACACAGTTCAGGTGTGGTGGTGTGCCTCTGTAATCACAGTCTTTTGGCAAGTTGCAGGAGGATGGCTTAAGGCTGGGAGTTTGAAACCAACCTGGACAACATAGCAAGGTCTCTCCAATAATAAAAATAAAAATTAGCCAGGCATGGTGGCATGTGTCTGTAGTCCCAGCTACCTAGGAAGCTGAGGTGAGAGGATCTTTTGAGTCCAGAATTCCAGGCTGCAGTGAGCTAGGATTGTGACACTGCACTTCATCCTGGACAACAGAGCTAGTGGCATGGTCCTATCATCCCAGCTACTGGGGAGGCTGAGGTGGGAAGATCAGTTGGGACCAGAAGTTTGAGGCTATAGTGCTCTATGATTATGCCTATGAAACTGTGCCCATTGCATTTCAGTTTGGGCAAAGTAGTGAGACTCCTTTCAAAAAAAATTAAGAAAAGGAAAAAAGGTAAAACATCCTTCATGTTTAAAGATCATTTGCATTTCTTTTTCTGTGAACTGTCTATTCATATCCTGTGGCTATTTATTAATTAGGCTGTGTTTTGCTTCTTAATTGCTAGTGACCCTTCATATATATATATATATATATATATAACCATACTTCGTAGTATTAGCCGCAACTTGATGACTTAAAACAACTATGGATTTACTTTCATAATTCTGAAGGCCAGGATCACTGGGCTGAAATCAAGGTGTTTGCAGAGCTATGCACCCTTGGAAGGCTCTGAGAAAATCCATTTCTTGCTTCTGGTGACTGTTGGCATTCCTTGGGTTGTGGCTACAACACTTCAATTTCTGTCTCCACGCCCACATTATCTCATCTCTCTGTGTCTTCCCCCACCTCAGGTTGTGTGTGTGTGTGTGTGTGTGTGTGTGTGTGAGAGAGAGAGAGAGAGAGACTGAGAGAGAAAGTGAGAGAGAGAGAGACAGATAGAGAGAGAAATCTTCCTCTGTCTTTCTCTCATAAGAACTTTGGTGATGGCTCAGCGCCTGTGGCTCAAGCGGCTAAGGCGCCAGCCACATACACCTAAGGTGGTGGGTT
>NW_003852485.1:7098107-7105824 GCF_000181295.1 Otolemur garnettii | reverse complement strand
CTTTGGTGATTATATTTAGGGCTGACTTAGATAATCCAAGATAATCTATCTCGAAATTCTTAACTTAATCATATCTGTAAAAACCCCTTCTCCCTACAGGGTAGCATTTATAGGTTCTAGGGATTAGGGCCTGATATTTTCTCTGGGGTTGGGGAGGGAAATATTCTGCCTACCACCATAATCATTAAGAAAATTGAAATGTCAAATCATGAAGGGGGGGGAGGCAAGAATACTAACCCAACATAGAAAAAAAATTTTAATAGCAAGAAAACATAATATATATAGAAACTTGAGAAAACTAAGTATATTCATTTTACAATAAACAGCTTACATTCTGCTACAAAATAAAAAAAAGATCTTTATATTGGATCAAAAAAATCCATTCCCAAGTATAACTTGCTAATAAAAGTTCCAATAAAAATGAAAAAACAAAAAAGTTAAAGTAAAATTATATACAAGGGATAAAACAAAGAATAGAAAAGTGTTGTAATAAGTATCAAAGTAGAAACAAGGCAAAGTTATTAAATGGAACAAAGAATCATTTTATATTGATTAAAGGTGGAATTTACAATAGAAACATAATATACTATAACTGCTATGAACCAAATAACAGTACCTCAGAAAGATACAATTTTCAGATACAAAATGAAACTGCAAAAATGATTAGTGGGAATATTTATTTTATTTTATTTTTGATTTCAGTTTAATGTGAGGATATAAGCAGTTAAGTTATAACATTTGCATTTGTTAGGTAGACTCCCTGTTGTAGTTGTGTCTAGTGGGAATATTTAGACATACCTCTATCTGTTTTTATAGATCAAGTAGGCAAAAATTAAATAAGGAAATGGAGAAATTGAAAAAGCAAATATAATTATAAAGAAAAATCTTTTGAATCAACTCGACCAGAGATCATTTCAATTTTTCTACATGTATTAGAGAGAGAATAAATATGTTCCATGCCTAATAAAAACTACATAATAGAACAGCAGATTAATTAGAACAAATCTGGTGAGTTCATTTATGGCTTAAGTGAGCAAATTAAATTTCTTGAAACACTTATCTTTAGCACATATCTTTTCATCTTTATCTTGAGCTGGTAAATGTTTTACCATCAGCTCTACCATGGTGAGAAAAGAGGTTTGATTTGTGGTATTTGCCCATTCCTGTAGTATAAATACTCCCACTCTGGCCGATTTCAAGCTAATAATCTGAAGTCACTGAAGGCAAAGTTGGGAAGACCAACTCGGCTTTCATATGCTGGTGTGAGTAGCCTTAGCATATGACTGACACATTTAATAACTTAGGTGATCAAGCATATTTTCTTACAATGGGTGAGACAAACAAGACATCTGGTCACTCAAGCTTCACATATAAATAGTTTAGTTTTAGGAGACACAGCAAGACTTTATACATAAACTGTTGAGTATCATAAAAATCCACTTGTGCTTACCATTAAACATAAAAACAGGCAGGAAAAATAAATAGTAGACTGTAGTGCTGACAAGAAACAGAGCATATATATGTGTTTAAACCTAAATAAGATCACTACTAGCCCTGGCTAATTTCCAATGGAGTCCTTTGGTCATAGTAGCTTTGTGGCTACTAATTAAAAGAGAATTTAAGATCAATTTGAACATAGCACTTAACTATGTATAGCTACAGATGTTTCTCTTTTCAAAGCGTCTCATCAGGTAAAATTGTAACCTAAAGTCTATAATTTTTGACAACACAGACACAAATATTCGTACCCTATAAGAACTCATTTCTTTTGGATATTAATTCTTGGTCAGTATGTAATCTAACAATCACAAATAGTAAAAAAATTTAGAGAGAAGATGAGATTGAACTTAAAATATATGGAGAGATACCTATAAATATATATTTATACCTATAAATGTAAGACAATTGCTTATCAGTTTTTTGTTGCGGGAGGGTTGATCCAGAGGAAGAAATAGGGGATAGAGGCTTTTTTTATTTTTTAATGGTAAGGGAAGAAATTTAAAAAGAATCAGGTACCAGATGTGGAAATGATGAGTGATACCTATCAGAAGAGAAATGTTTTAGGTTAATGATAAGTACATAAATGTATTTGCTTAGAGGGCTTCTAAGCATATAATTATATAATTATGTACTCAGGCATATTATGTATTACATGGCAATAGAAACAGAAGGTACTAAACTAGCATATTTTTGAGAGCAGGTCTTGGTAAATCTGCTGTATGAAGATGCTGGTGGGATCAGGCTAGGCAACCAAGTGTTTACAATCCTGCAACCACAAACTTGAGTAGCTGGAGTTCATTAAATTGGAGCAAAGTACTCCTTTGCTAAACCTATTTAGAACACTACTTCTAATTGCCACAATGATTTAGTTAAGACTAGGTTCATCTGCAAATGACAGACCACCCAAACTAACAATCACTTAAACAGTACAGAAATCAGTCCTTAATTTCTTGTAGAGCTCTGGGCAGCTGGTCCAGGGCAAGGCATTCCACTGGGAGAGAGGCCTGTGCTTCCTTTATGTGGCCTTAACTTTATGATTATATGGCAGCCTCATTCCAGGCTACCCAATGGAAGAGAGGGTGAAGGGGAGAAGGTGTTTGCGGGCTGTCTATTAGGGAAGGTTCCTGGTAAGTGATATACCACGTGTCCTCCTAAATCTCATTGACTACAGACTTAATCTTAGCTTAAAGGGGGGCTCGGAAATGTTCTGTTTGTTTCTGACTTCCGTGGACTCAGCCAAATATTTTATTATTTGGGAAAGAAGAAAAGGCATATGGAAAGAGATCCCTGAGGTATCAACGCTTCCTGCTTAAATATTATCAGCCTTTGGAACTGCTGAGAAGATTCTACTACTGTTGATTAGGAGGCTTTTACCCACAGAACAAATTAAAATGAAAAAGGCACGTGTGTATAATATAAATACTAATTAATGATAGAACAATGTGTGATATTGCTAGATCCACTGGGACAGAGGATTTTGGTAAAATGTAGGAGGCTTTTGAATAGAGAAACAGATGAGATAAGCTGAGGAAAGCACAGATGAGAAGTCAGAGAGACGTGCTGGGTCTGCTTGCTCAAGAGCACCTGAACCAGTCACCTGTTAATTTACACAGCACTCTTTAAAGTGTGTTTTAGAAACCAGTAACAGCAGCGTCACCTGAAATGCACATCTTGGGCCCCACTCCAGATCTAATGAATCAGAATTTTGGTGGGGGGCATTTGCATAAGCACATGTGTTTCATTAAGCGCTCTAGGTAATTTTTAAGTGCTAAAAGAAGGATTGTATTTGCAAATGGGCTTAAACAATGTATATAAACTTTACAAAATCTGCCTTGCTTCTCTGATCCTCTATCTTTGCGTGTAGGAAACGTTAGATGGAGCTGGATGCAGAAGTCAGCATCAGTAAAATAAAAATGGAAAGAAAACATTCTTTCCCTATCTCCAAACATACCTACATTTATGCATAACTGTCAACTAGCATTATGCTTGTTGTATAAAAATTAGACACATTCCTATTAAATCGTAAACAAGGTGCCAATGCAATCAGTTGTTACTATTATTTACCATCATCTTTTCAAAGTTAGTTCATGCAATGAATCCCCAAATCAAAATAAATGTGATATTGGGAGGCTGAAGCAAGAGAATCGCTTAAGCCCAAGAGTTGGAGATTGCTGTGAGCTATGATACCATAGCACTCTACCAAGGGTGACAAAGTGAGACTCTGGCTCAAATAAATAAATATGATGAATACTTAAAATGATGGTGTAAATTTGTTGTTATATACAAATGATCTGATTGACTTTTTAGAGAAATAAACTTGCTCAAAAGAATGGTGAAAACTGGGTAAAAACCTAGCCCTATAAATATGACAATTTTTCATAGTTTAATTAATTAGTGACATTCAATTGAAACCTCAATTTTTAGAAGAAATAAAACTGCCTTGTCATTCATTTATAAGCAAAAATAGGAAAATTTTGCAGAAAAAATTGAGATCTTGGCTTACCATTTATTGTATGTACAGAAAAGAAAAGAAAATTAAAACATTGCAGTAATCAAATAGGAATAGGAGGGCAAAAGCACAGAACACGATGGAAAATAGAGAATCAGACATATATGATAATTTAATACATGATAAAAAGAGCATTTCAAACTAGTGGGGAATAAACAATATGATTAAATTGTTTTAATAAACAATATGAATAAACAATATGCTCAATAACTGAGATTTATGCCATGAAGGTATTCATGTGCTTTGACCCTGAAATAGGTGTATGAACAAGAATCCTAAATATTTATACATGTATTTTTGGTACATGACAATGGTGGCATGTTGTAGAGACAAAAAGATATGATTTGCTAAATTTATGGGCTTAGATACAGATTATATTGTCTACGATGGGAAAAATAAAATTACATTCGTATCAAATGAAATAGTATATTCTAGAAGACTAAAACATTAAACAATTTAATGGATGAAAATGCAAATTAAAATTTGCCAGGCATAGAGGCTCATGACTATAATCCCAGTGACTCAGAAGGGATTTCCCACTGAGGTGGGAAAATTGCTTGAGGCCAGGGGTTCAAGACTAGCTGGGGCAAAGTAGCAAGACCCCCCCATCTCTAATAAAAAAATAAAAAATAGCCAGGCATGGTGGTGTATTCCTATATTCCCAGCTACTTGGGAGGCTGAGGAAGGAGGATCACTTAAGCCCAAGAATTTGAGGCTGCATTGAGCTATGATGGTGCCACTATAGCCTCAAACTCCTGGAAGACAGAGCAAGATACTATCAATAAAGACAAAAAATTAAAATAAGTTACTGCCAAGCTTATCAGGAAGGAGAAAGTTTGATATTATACTATGTTGGTTAAAGTGTAAGGAAAGAGAAACTTTTAAATATTATTTATGGCATATAAATTGTCCTCTAGAGGACTATTTGACAATATCCATAAATATCTAAAATAGTCATTCCTTTTCAACTCACTGTTTTCCGTCAGAGTTCTGCAGAGAAACAGACCCAATAGGACAATGTATAAAGAATTTTATTTTGAGGAATCGGTGCATATGATTGTGGGGGCTGGCAAATCTAAAATATGTAGGGCAAGCCAGCAAGCTGAAAACTCAGGCAGCAGTTAATGCTGCAATTGTAGGGAAGAATTTCTCTCTTTTCTGAAAGCTTCAGTGTTTGTTCTTAAAACATTTAACTAATTGGATGAGACTCATCCACGTTGTCAAGGGTAATCTTTGTTTAAAGTCAACCAGCCATTTGTAGGTATTAACCTCATCTACAAAATACCTTTCGCAGCAATACCTAGATTAGAGTTTGGTTAAATAATTGGGAACTGCAGCCTATCCAGGTGCCAATCTGATTTTTTAAGAGTTTACACTATAGATATACTTGCACGTGTACAATTCTGTACATGAGCGTATAGAAAATCATTTGCAGCATTTTTTATAATAACAAAAGACTAGGAGCAAACTAAATGAAGAGAAACAGGCCAGGCTGGGCACAGTTGATCACGCCTATAATCCTAGCACTGTGGGAGGCTTGAGGCAGGAGGATTTCTTGAATTCAGGGGCTGGAGACCAGCCTGAGTAAGAGCAAGACCCCATCTCTACTAAAAAGTAGAAAAGTTGGGCCAGGCGCCATGGCTCATGCCTGTAATCCCAGCACTCTGGGAGGGAGAGGCAGGCAGATTTCTTGAGCTCACAAGTTCAAGACCAATCTGAGCAAGAGCAAGACCTCGTCTCCAAGAAATAGTTGGGCATTGTGGTGGGTGCCTGTAGTCCCAGTTGGGAGGTTGAGGCAAGAGGATCTCTTGAGCCCAAGAGTTTGAGGTTGCTGTGAGCTTGATGCCTGGGCACTCTACCTTGGGCAAGAAAGTGAGACTATGTCTCAAAAAAAAGAAAGAAAAAGTAAGTAAGAAAGAAAGAAAAATTAGCCAGGTGTGGTGGCCAGTGTCTGTAGTTCCAGCTACTAAGGAGGCTGAGGGATGAGGATCACTTGAGCCCAGGAGTTTGAGGTTGCTATAAGTGAGTTATGATGATGCCATGGCACTCTAACTAGGGAGACAGAGTGAGACTCTGTCTCAAAAGAAAAAAAAAAAGAGAGAGAGAGAAACAGAACCGATTAAACTATATACATACATACTGAGATATATAACTGAAATAATAACTGATATACAACTGAAATAATAACTGAACTGTTAGGTCAAAAAAAGGATACTATTTTGTGTGAAAATATCTTTAAAAAGATTTATATTATACTCATATGTACTTTAATATGCATAGACTATCTCTGGAAGGATACACAAGAAACTGGGTGGTGAGGTAATGGCCAGGACAGAGACTTACTTTAACTTGTAGTCTTTACCACCTTTAAAAGTTTGAGCTATATATGAATGACTATATTAACTATTCCAGAAATTAATTATTTAGAAAGTGCCCAAATCTGGCAGGGATTGAGTAACTGTAATTCTTATGCACTCTTGATGGGACTGTAATTCTGTGCAATCACTATGGAAAAAGTCTTTGCTACTTTTTATAAACTAAACATACATCTACACCATAGCCTAATAATTTCATTCCTAGGTGTTACCTAAGAGAAATAAAAGCATATGTCCACAAAAAGAAAATTATATGAGAATGGAACACATTATTCTTAGTAAAGCATCACAAGAATGGAGAAGCATGAATCCTATGTACTCAATTTTGATATGAGGACAATTAGTGAGAATTAATGACATGGTGGGGGTGGGGGAAGGGGAGAACAGAGAGAGAAGAAGGAGGGAGAGGGTGGGGTCTTGGTGTGTGCCACACCTTTTGGGGGCAAGACACGATTGTAAGAGGAACTTTACCTAACAAATGCAATCAGTGTATCCTGGTTTCTTGTACCCTTAATGAATCCCCCCCCCCCCAAAAAACTATGTTTATAATAGCTTTATTTGCAATGGCCCCGGACTGGAAATGTAAGAATGGTGAGACTTGCTGTGATACATTCACTCAATAAAATATGATTCAACAAGAAAACTGGAAGACACCACTCATAGGCGCAACAATATGGATAAATTTCCAAACCTTTATGCTAAGTGAAAGAAGTTTGAAACAAAAGACTGCATATGATACAATGTTTAATGACGTTCTAGAACAGGCAGAACTAATCTATGGTGGAAAAAATTTAGAAAAGTGGTTGCTTTTGAAGAGAGTGAATATTGAATGAGAAGGAAATGAAGGGCAATTCTGGGTTTGTGGTAGGTTTGATTTACATGCTCAAAACTTACAGGATGGTACACTTAAGATTTGGGTGTTTCTCTGTAGATTTTATTTTAAAATCTTAAGTAGTGGATTCTAATTCATGATATGCATGCATAATTAATATTTTTCACTTATCAGGACAACGAAGTTAGTGTCTATTTTCAATATAAATACATAGTATTGGCTAGGTTTCAGTAAAATAAGTACTGCTATATAGTGTTATGGGAATGATAATGTGTAAATGTGTTTATTATCTCGTTATTCATAATATCAATTGGAATTAATTTTTTAAATTGACAGTACTCTAGTACTTGTAATAGAATATTAAGAAAATCGTAGGATATCAATTACCTGGAAAAATGTTGAAGGATGTTTTAAAATAAAAATTTTATTCAGAGAGAAGATACATCAAATTATCTAAAACTATGTCTGTATTTAGAAAATAGACTAGAAAGATTATACTAA
>NW_003852485.1:7096724-7097882 GCF_000181295.1 Otolemur garnettii | reverse complement strand
CCCTACTCTTCTGAGCCACAGGTGTCACCCTCATATACTTTTTTTTTATTCCTCTTTCTGAATTTTGGTATTATTCAAATATTCTGTAACTAACATAGATTAATTTTATTTGTTTGTTTGTTTGTTTGTTTTTTGTTTAAGACAGAATCTTACTATGTCACCCTTGGTAGAGTGCTGTCGCATCATAGCTCACAGCAACCTCCAACTCTTGGGCTTAAGCAATTCTCTTGCCTCAACCTCCTGAGTACTGGGACAACAGGCACCTGCCACAACACCTGGCTATTTTTTGTTGCAGTTGTCATTGTTTAGCAGGCTCTGGCCGGGGCAAGCCCACTAGCTTCAGTGTATGTGGCCAGTGCCCTGCTCACTGAGCCACAGGCACTGCCCCACATAGATTAATTTTGAACAGAAAAATAAAATGTAGGAGCTATTCTTGAAAAGAAGTAATCCACAATTTTGAAGCAGTTAGGAAATTTAAATAAAGTTAACTGATAATGGAAGTTAACTATATAACCAATCATCCCAAGCTCAGTCTTTAAAATAATGACCATTTGATTCATAATTTTGGGGGTCAGTAATGTGGGCTGATCTGAGCTGGTGATTCTGGTCTCAGTTGGGCTAACTCATATAACTGATCAGCTGACAGGTGGACCAGGGATGGCTGGGTGTTGGTTAGGTTGTCTTGGCTCTCATCATATTTCTGATCCCTAGCAGGCTAGGTGAGACTTGTGTACATAGTCATTCAGCAAATTTACAACAGAGCTGGTGGAGTATGCAAGGACTCTTGACGTTCAGACTTCAAACTGCCACACATTGCTTTTGCAACGTTCTATTAACCAAAATAAGTTACAGGGCTAACATAGATTCTAGTAGTATGAAAAGAGACTCTACCTGTTAATGGGAAAAGCTAAAAAGTCATATCATGATGTGGGCAGTAGAATAATTCGTGGCCATTTCTACAAATCTATTAAGCCAAACACTAGTCCTTATAAACAGATGATATTCTAAATGTTAAGGAAGTAAATTATGTGCCAAGGTCCCTGCCTAGTATAAAAAATAAAATTAGTGATAAAATTATAAGTAATTAACCAATTTACATATAATTAATTATAAAGTTAATAATAATAGCTTCTACTCTTTTTTTTTTTTTTTTTTTTT
>NW_003852485.1:7088917-7095984 GCF_000181295.1 Otolemur garnettii | reverse complement strand
AGCCGCTTGAGCCACAGGCGCTGAGCCAGTCATGAGGAATTTTAGTCATGAGAAAATTTAGCTGACTGAATGAGTTTACATGCACAAAACACTTATACACCTGGGTGCACACACACATACCATGTCCCTATGTAAATTCTCTTCTTCCAAAGAGTGAATATACTCTCTGCACCTTTTTAGACTTCAGTCAATTGAAAGAGCTAGAATAGCATCAACTACATTAACACCAGTGTTAGCATAGAAATGCTATATTGCTATCCAGTATCTTTTCTATGGAAAGTCTAGAAAACAGTGGGGATATATACATGTAGAAAAATATATGTGTGTGTTTAGACTTAAACATGGTTAAAAATGATTAAAAATCTGAAGTGTATCTTGGAGATCACATGAAACCTTAGTTTTATATGGATAAGATAACTGAGGTCCAGGAAAATAAGTGATTTAATAAATCTAATGTTAATTTCTGAACCCCAGGAAGAATTTTATGAACAATCTCTAGTAGATATGGTGGGTTGGTGCTTAACATCTACTCCATCTTCCTATACTGTACAGGCTAGAAAACTAGTAAGTTTGCTTCCCAGACTCCCTTGCAGCTAGAGATGTGATTTAAGATTAAGTAGCTTGTTTATTCAACATAAATGATATTGTCCATGCTGACAAGGTCAGTCAGGCTTATAATGTAGAAATTCTACAACATTTGTGGGATTGTGTGCAGCACAAATGATAGCTTGATTATCCATTTTATTCACTACACTTTGCTTTATAACTTTGGGCTGGTCCTTAAAATCTGAGCCACTCCAATTTTCTAAAAGGTAAATATCAACCTGAAAACAAAACAAAACAACTCACCATTGAGGATATTGACTCCAGTTCGAATGGCAATTCTGAAAGAAAAGATTTAAAATACTTGAAATAATACTTAAAATAATTACACAGCACCTAATATGACTTATTTGAAGGGAGCAATACTCTCCTAGATTTTGAAGTTTTTATTTAGAATTGGTTCCATTGCTGAATAATTGCATCATTATACCATCTTAATCTGTCAATCAGGGATCTTAAAAATTTCAAACCCCCTGCCCCATAAAGCACTTCTTCAAACAATAGGATAATGGAAAAAACATTATTGTTTAATTGATTATACACCCATTATTCACTGGGAAATATTGTTAAAGTTGTTTCTCTTTTCTGGGGCTTAGTTTTCTCACCTGTTAAGTTCAGATAACAAATCGTGCTTGTCTAATTTACTAATAAAGTGGTAGTTTTTCAATAAAAGTTGGCTCTCTTCTCCTATTTATATCTAATTAGGGCTTTACTGATAGAACCAGAAGTAGCAATTAAAAACAAAACTCTTGAGATTTCAGAAGTATGGTTATGAAAGAATGGTGTTTCAAATTGGGAAGCATTTTCATTTAAGAACACCCATGATAAAAAGTGAAACCTTAAGTTTAACACTTAAGGAAAAAAATGTGTAAGTATATAGTATCAGGGTTCATTTGCAAAGAGTAATCCCTTCTAGCTAATTAAAAAGTAACGTATTTGGTGGCACCTATGGCTCAAAGGAGTGGGGTGCTGGCCCTATATGCCGGAGGTGGCAGGTTCAAACCCAGCCCCGGCCAAAAAAACCCCCAAAACGTAAGGTATTTTACTACAAGATTTTAAAAGACTTTCAGACTTTGGGGGAGGCCTAAGTGGACTGAGTCTGTAGTGAATAAAATGGATAATCAAGCAATCAGTTGTGCTGCACAAAATCCCACAAGTGTTTTAGAATTCTTGCACAATAATCTGACTGTTTGACCTCGTGGATTAATGTGGCATGGACAATACCATTTATGTTGAAGAAACAAATTAACATTGCCTTCATTGGTGATTTGGACAGGCAGACTTCCTTAGATCTTTGGGTTCTTGGAGTTTTTTCCATTCAAGATTTTGGAGTCTTCTTTTCAGCTCATACTAGAAATATCAAGTTTCCCTAAGTTTCTATTGTCTATTGTTTCTATTTCTAAAAACACCACTTTATCTGGTTTCTCTTGAAAGTTTAGAATGAAGGTCAAGTTGTCTCTGTTTCTGCTTATCACTCCCAACGCATGGCACAGTCTTCACAAAGAACCTTTGCTTTTGCTCAAATTTTCTTTCAAAATGAAACTGTTTCATAACACAGGGAAAGATGCGCAATATCTCTCCATTCAAGAGAAACAAAATTAAAGCTACAATCATATATTTTTTTCACTTACCAAGTGGGCAAAAGTCAAGATGTTTAATAATCATGACATACTGTAAAAGAAATCTTCATAAATCGTTAGCAAGAGCATAAATTAGAATAATCGCTATAGTAAAAAACATTGTCAATGTCCTTCTATTTAGTGAATTAAAAATACCCTTTGATTTAGTAATCCTACTGCTAGGAATTTTCCCAGAGGTATGCTTAGATACAGACAATATCATCTGTGTACACATTCACCTTGTTAATATAAATAGCAACAGTTCATCAACGGCTGTCTGGCTAAATAAATGGAGTATTAATTAGCTCTTAGAAAGAATTATTATGAAATTTTCTATATTATGTTTTGGGTGATGGTTACACCTGTGTATTCAATGGTTAAATTGTATCAGATTAAATCTGTGATGTTAATGAATATAAATTATACTTCAGTTAAAAAAAAGAAACATGGACAGTCTAGAGTTAAGTTAAAAGCCTAGGACTCCATGAAACCTTTTTCAAGACATTAGTTATGTAAAAAAATTGGGCTTTGGGTCACTATGTATAATATGTCACCATCAGTATTAAAATATGAACCCAGGTGCATATATACATAGAGTATCTCTTGAAGAATACAAGAACAGGGTGGAGAATAGTCCTTACTTCCAGGAAAGAGAACCAGGTGGCTGGAAGGTAAGGGTCAGAAGGAGAATTTTCACGCTATACACTTTCTACCTTTAATTTTTTGCAACTTGCACACATAATGTCTATTTAAAAGGAAAATTCATTATTTTTTTAATTAATTAACTAACTTTTTTGAGATAGAATCTCACAATGTTGCCCTGGGTAGAGTGCCGTGGCTTCACAGCTCATAGCAACCTCAAACTCTTGGGCTTAAGTGATTCTTTTGCCTCTGCGTCCCAAGTAGCTGGGACTATAGGCGCCCACGACAACACCACGCTATTTTGTTGTTGTGGTTGTTGTTGTTGTTGCGGTTGTTTAGCTGGTTCGGGCTGGTTCCAACATGCCACCCTTGGGGTATGCAGCTGGTGCTGAACCTTCTGTGCTGCGGGTGCTGAGCCCATTTTTATAAGTTAAACACTTTCTTACTCTAAATTTGTTATCGGCCAGAATTTCATTGGTTAAGAGCTTATTTAAAAGAACAAATCTCTAATTCTTTCACCAGATGGACCAACCCTTTGGGCTCCTGAGCTGCTGCTTTTTACCTCATTGTCAACATTCTTTCTACTGTTTTCAAATTAGTTTGCGTCAACTAAAGAATAAAATCTTTTTATTGACAGTGTTCAATGTCTACCAGTCTTTCTTTTATCAAGTATGTCAAGTATTTCATATGCAGAATTAAAGTCATGCAATATCTAAGGGAAATAGAAGATGGACCACACATTTCCACACAAGATGAAAAATAATGCTTTTTTTATGAAGACAGCTGGTTAAGACAGCAGCTAATCTACTGTAACAGTCCTGCCCCAGAAACACTCAGTAGCAAGCCTGCTACAATTGCCAACATGCAAATAATTGGTGACTTGAAAACATCACAGAAAATAATATACAAATGTAACAAATATGAGAAAGTATTGGTTTATCTATTGAAGTATATTTCGAAGATCGACAATATTACCTGGCCTTTTATATTTTCTTGAATTGCTTACATATACCACTATCCTTTGTATCTGAGGAAGAATTGATTTAAAGATTATTTAGTAAATAACCAAATTAACTGCTCCACTTGCTTAATGAACCCTGAACTGTCATGTAGCTTTTACTTGATTTGGGAACTAAAAGAATACATTATTTATATTGGTTATTCAAATTAACAGTTACTTTATCACTTTTAAAAGCACAAATTAATAGTGACTGTGGTTCACCGAGTATTGTTAAAGGCGCATAAATGTAGTTTTGGAACTAATTTTTATAATATTCATATGGGGGAATAGAGGCACATATGAAATAATTTGTCTCTAAACTCAAAATAGTCCCCTGAAAATTTTGTTATTTTTAGAAGGAATAGTTCACTGGTTGTGGTGGTTCACACCTATAATCCTAGCACTTTGGGAGGCTGAGGCAAGAACATTGCTTGTGATCAGGAGTTCAAGATAAACCTGGGCAGCATAGTGAGACCCCTCTCTGCAAAAAATAGAAAATATTAGCCAGGTATGTTGGTGTATGCTATAGTCCCAGCTACTCAAGAAGCTGATGTAGGAGAATCCCTTGAGCCCAGGAGTTTGAGATTGCACAGGATCCTGGCTATTTATAGCCTTATTTCCTGGTTTAATATAGCATTGAACTGCATAGCACATCAGTAATCATTTTAATAATTTAATTAAATTAAGGACATTTTGTTTAAAATATTCAATGTAAAATAGCAAATGCCTTTGCACAGAGATAGAGAAATTTAGGACAATATAAGTTTAAGGCTTTAGAGCTAGAGCAGATTTGAATCCTGGCTATATTACAGATAAACCAAAATTAGGATTCTGATAAATTACTTAACCATTGTGAAATTCAGTCTCTTCATCTATTAAAAATGCACATATTGTGATCTATATTGTTAGACGTAGGCAAGGATCATCTGAGGTAATTTATCTAATATACTTAGCACAATGTCTCCAGTCCAGAGTTTGTAGCTATTATTATTATATTGTAAGAGGACATTCTTTAAATTGTAGAGGTTTGTGAAAATCATTCTAAAGCAATATGTTAGGATCCAATGTTATCTTTGCTATGAAGATTAAAAGTTCATTCAAAATGAAATCATGCATTTTATAGCAACATGGGTGGAATTGGAGAATATTATCTTAAATGAAACAAGTTAGATACAGAAAGAGAAATACTTCAAGTTCTCTCTTTAAATGGGAGCTAAATAACGTGAACACTTGGATGGACAGTATGGAATGATAGACAATGCAAACTTGGAAGGGCGAGGGAATGGGGGGGTGAGAAATTGCATAATGGGTGCAGCATGTATTATTGGGTGATGAATATCTTAAAAGCTCTGACTATAGTTGTGCATATAACAAAATTACACTTGAATGCCCTACCTTTATACAAATAAAATTTCATTAATTCACTCAGTAATTCATTCCCATGTGGAGTTCTCAAACTGAAAGTCACAATGATGTCTCCTTTACAATATCAAAGGAAAAATACCTCTATGTGAAAGGAAAAGCTTATTTTTTCGGGATAAAGGGGATTGACTTAAGGTAAGAATATTCTCTCAAAATTCTAATGTATCCTTCTAATGTATCATTTTTTAGAATTCTTTATAAATTGATCCTGTATGAAATCTAACTAATTCGCACTGGTTCTTCCAACCCACTCTGCTTTTTTCTCCCCGCTTCAGGGGTCTCTTCACCAAGCCAATCAGAGGCAATTAGAGAATGGTTAAAATAAGACCCTGGGGCCTAATAAATTGAATGTTCTAGTTTTGGAGTTTTGAAGGCAATGTAGTAATCTCATACACATCACAGATTTCCTTATCTTCAGGGAACAAATTATTTGTTTATACATCTGTTTACCCCATTAGATATTAAGTTAATTTGAGAGTCAGAATATTGTCATATTTTACTCTTTTTATAGTCCCATGGAAAAAAAGCTTACACATAGTAGGTAGTAGGGGAACAATTTATTTCTTTAAAGAAAAGAAATATTAAATATTATTTCACTCTAGCCATTTTGATGAAAATACAATATTTTAAAAATCATTTTAGTTTAGCTTTCACTCTTGGTTTTGTACATTCTGTGAGTTTGGACAGGTATAGTCACTATTTTATAGTATCCTATACAGGATGCTCACTTTGGAGGATAATGATGTGATGTAGGTTCGCCTATTGTAACAAATGTACCACTTTTGCTATGTCTGGCAGGGGTAAACAGGTGGCAAGGAAGCGGCTAATGGCAGTGGGGGGGAAATGAATTGCAGTTAGGAACCAAATTGACACTAGGAACTGTTCCCTAGTGGGAACATACATAATATGGTGTTCCTAGGCACCTTTACCTGACCTTAGGGCTCATTACCATCTAATTAGCATGAATGGGTGGAGCTTACATGAAGAATTCTGGTGAAGATGCCTGTGTAGAAATGGAAACTGTTATGTAACTAACCTGTTATATAACCTGTTATGTAATCTATTATTTAACTCTAACCTGTCAATCACCCCAAAATGCAGGAAAAGACAACTAATCCTACCAGGAGGAAGGCAGGGCAAACTAGTAAGCTTATAAAAGGCAACATATGCACAGACCCCAGGGTCTTTCTCCACTCATAGAGATTGACCTAGTCCTCTTTCTCTGGAATGTATTTTCACTTTATGTCAATTTGTGCAGCTTCCTTCTTCACTTTCATTTTGTATAGCTTCTTTCTTTTTCCTGTAATAAACTGTGTGGGATTTCTATTTGTGATCATTCCATCATTGGCTTAAGTCAGTACCAGTACTCATTCTTGACCCTGGGAACCCGGGAACCAGAGAACATCCAGACAAACCTAACACTCCTGGTGGGGGATATTGATAATGGGAGAGGCTTCGTGCACATGGGGACAAGGAGTATAAGGGAATATCTCTACCTTCCTCTCAATTTTTCTAATGAGAATTGTTAACAATGAACTCTGGATGCCCATCTATGTTGAAGACCACTAGGATCACCTGTGCCTTACTCTGGGGACAACAAAAGGGCTAACTGTTCTGACTGGTCTGATCTGAGCATGGGTATCACATCCATTAAAGCATGTTATACAAAGGCTCAGCGCCTGTGCTCGGTGGTTAGGGTGCCCGCCACATACACCTAGGGCTGGCAGGATTAAACCCAGCCCAGGCCTGCCAAACAATGACAACAACAACAACAACAACAA
>NW_003852485.1:7080807-7088706 GCF_000181295.1 Otolemur garnettii | reverse complement strand
AAAGAAAGAAAGAAAGAAAAAGAAAAAGCAAGCTACACAAAGCCTGACCTGATGTGCACTACAAATGTTTTGTTGGTCCCATGAAGTAGTATTGTTTTTTAATTGTGAAATATTTCAAACATACCAATCAATGGGGAAATAAAATATTGTGACCAAAACTCATGTACCTGCTATCCAGTCTAACAAATCTTATCATTTCACTGTACTTATTGCAGATTTTTACTGAAGTAATAAAGCATTACAGATGCAATAGAAGCCCTTTGTGTGCTTTTCCCCTCTCTGCTCTCCAGGGGTAGCAACTGGATTTGAAGATTTATCATTCCAATTCGTAGTTCACTAAATATGTATTTATTCAAAGACCATATTCAGTGCTGTTCTCTTGTTTTTAAACATTAAGTGTATGTTATTAATTCTGTACAGTATTTTATAAAGTTGGGCCAATATTTAGAAACTGAGAAATTTCACATAAAATCAGATTTGTTGGCTTCTCTTGAAATATCGGGAAGATCTGGCAACACTGGGCTGGCTTCCTGGCATGACGACGCACCATGCTGGGACAGAGCTCTTCGGTGTGACATGGTCCCACTACTCACACTGTGTAGACATATGTGCAGGCACCTGGACTGTGTCTCCTTTGATGAGGATCTGGCCCCTGATACTGAACTTCCTTCCACTACAATTCTCTCTCAAGGCCGTTTGTGCTGTCCTCTCCAAAGTGCTTAATGTCAAAGCCGTCTGCTTCTGTGTATGGTATGGCTCTTGCTGCCTCTCCTTTGGTGCTCTCCTCTCTTTTCTGATTTTCATTTTTATTTTCTTGCTATACTCTGTCATTTCTCTTGGGATTCTTGACTTTGATACCAGAAGGACTTTTTTTTTTTTTTTTAAAGACTTTGCCAGACAGCAGTAAAGAAAGTTATTTATTTTGACCACCAAACTTGACTGATCCTATCACATCTCTGTGACTTTTGGTTTTGACTACTTTCTCTAATTTAAGTGTTCACATTTTTGGTAAATTTGCAGGGCAGCTGTGGCTCTAGAAGTCTGAATACAGGGAGATTTTACTAGGTTATACAATTATGTAGAAGTAAAATAGTTTTGCCTTTTACTTTCTTATAGCAGTTGACCAAGTGCCATCTGCTGCATAGACCTTAAGAATGTATTTATAGACTGAAAGAATATTAATAAATTAAACTGTATTTTATTTTGTACCTTCTTTTTTACAAGCCAGATCAGTCCCTGGCCCTCCTTTGTTTTGCAGAATGCATGTAACCCAAGATGCCTCTTCTGATAAACATCGGAGCCTGGCAGGGGAAGCCAGAGAGGTGAGATGGAGGAGTGTTTGGGGTTTATGCATGGTTTTGGTGGAAGAATTTTTGAATAGAGAAGAAATAAAGGCGTTGACACATTCTAAGTATTTGGAAGAATCTGAAGGTGAGAGGGAGGAACAAAATATTTTCAGAATGTGCCCTTTCATGTCTAACAGATGGATTCCTGTTTGTGGTTCTTCAATAGGGATAGCACTAAAGAATCAACTTGCTATAAATTATAATTTTATGTCATGCCACCTGGGGTAAGATTATCACATTTTAGACAAAGAACAGCATAAAAGAAATATGTATGCCACACAGATGGCTATAATCCTTTCTGGTGTTTTAGCCATGGGCAACCCTGGCTAAATACAGAAGTCTTCCTCCAGTGGGTTGAGAGGGTAGGGATGTAGTGAGTCCTCCATCAGGACCCAAATCATGTTCAACAACTTTTGAGATTAATGAAAAGGCATTAACTGTCACTAGAGAAATTCTGTGTGTACTATAAAATGCAATAGAAAGTCAATTTTAAGAGTTGGATGGGGAATAAATGAAAACACATGTCTGAAATTTATAATTCACATAAATTTAATCCCTTAAATCACATGCGATAAATTTCAAAAGCAATCTTTGCAATAACTTAGCTGAAAATAAAGTCTCTATTTACTATTGGAAAATAGGTAGTAATGATACCTTAACACTAACCTGGGTTGAGCCGAGTGAAATTAAATCACACCAGCTGTGGACCTTGGCTAAGCATCAGAGGAGAGCACACACCATCTCTATTGTTATGTTAAGGGTAAGGTGGCTTGGTCTTCAAAGTTGGAAAGTTTCATATATTCTTTTTTTTTGGAGACAGAATCTTCCCTTTGTCACCCTTGGTAGAGTGCTATGGTGTCATGGCTCACAGCAACTCAAACTCTTGGGCTTAAGTGATTTCTCTTGCCTCAGCCTCCCCCAGCTGGGACTACAGGTGCCCACCACAATGCCCAGCTATTCTTTTTGTTGCAATTGTCATTATTGTTTTAGCTGGCCCAGGCTGGGTTTGAACCCAGCAGCCTTGGTGTATGTAGCCAGTGCCCTAACTACTGAGCTACGGGCACTGAGCCAACCACTGACTTTTAAAGAGATGTCATCTGTCATCAAGTTCTATTTCTCTCTCCTGAACTTTTAGATCTACTTTCTTCATTATCCTCAATATCATGGCTTATACATTTCTCTAACTTGATTATTATTGCAACAAGTTTCGAATAAATCTCTCTGCCTCTGGTGTCCTCCCATATAATCAAGTTTTGACATCACTGGCTCATTCTGATGCTCAAAAAGCATGTTTTGTATACATTTAAAAAATGTTGTACTATTATTTAACAAATATTCACTCAGTATATTCTATGTTAGATATTATTCTTTGTATTGAGTATAGGAATGAACTAAAGGAATAAAAATTCCTGCTGTTAGGGAGCTTATATTTTACAAAGTGCATTATAGCAATTACTATGTATCATTGTCCTAAGTGTTCTGTTACAAATCTTAGCATGTACAAATAATGATGGGCCAGGCATGGTGGCTCACACCTGTAATCCTAGCACTCTGGGAGGCTGAGGTGGGTGGGTAGCCTGAGCTCAGGAATTTGAGACTAGCCTGAGCAAAGCAAGACCCCATCTTTACAAATAGAAAGACTAGCTGGCCATTGTGGCAGGTACCTGTAGTCCCAGCTATTTGGGAGGCTGAAATAAGCGGATCGTTTGAGCCTGAGAGTTTGAGATTGCTGTGAGCTTGATGCCACAGCATTCAACCGCAGGGGGACTGAGGAAGAGTGTCTCAAGGAGAATAATAATGATAATGATCGAGGTTGTGGTGTCAATTATTATCCTAATCCCTTTTTATACAAATGATGTCATAATAACCCTATATGGTAGCTATAATTTTTGTACATAAGAAAATCAAAATTTTTTTTTTTTTTTTTTTGGTTGAGTACAGGGAACTTTACTGATGTTACATGGCAAGGTGGGGTTCCCTAGGTCTCTCCTATTCTTTAGGGAGTCTGGTGTGGAAACTGTGTTGAGGGGAAATTCTCAGTGAGTTGGGGACTGAGTAGACAGGGACACCCCAGAAGCTGAGGGCCTCTCTTTTCCTCTCATGTTCTGGCTGGGGCTGGTGGTCTGGGGGCTCTTATTCCTTGGAGGCCATGTGGGCCATAAGGTTTACCACTCGTTTGCTGTAGTCAAGTTCATTGTCATACCATGTAATGAGTTTGACAAAGTGGTAGTTGAGAGCAATTCCAGCCCCAGCATCAAAGGTGGAAGAGTGAGTGTCACTGTTGAAGTTGGAGGAGATGAACTGGTGCTCGGTGTAATGCAGGATGCCCTTGAGGGGACCCTCTGACGCCTGTTTCATCACCTTCTGGATGTCATTGTATTTGGCAGCCTTCTTGGCAGGTAAGGTCCATGACTGACATGTTGGAAGTGGGGACACGGAAGGCCATGCCAGTGAGCTTCCCATTCAGCTCATGGATGACTTGCCCACAGTCTTGGCTGCACTGGCTGAGGCAGGGATGATGTTCTGGAGAGGCCTGTGGCCATCACAACGCATCTTTCCAGAGGAGCCATCCACAGTCTTCTGGGTGGCAGCGATGGCATGGACTGTGATCATGAGTCCTCCATGATGCCGAAGTTGTCATGGATGACCTAAGCAGTTGGTGGTGCAGGAGGCATTGCTGACAATAGTGAGGCTGTTTTCATACTTCTTGTGGTTCAGACCCATTACAAACATGGGGGCATCAGCAGACGGGGCAGAGATGATGACCCTTTTGGTACTCCCCCATAGGTGAGCCCCTGCCTTCTCCATGGTGGTGAAGATGCCAGTGGACTCCATAACATAGTCAGCAACTGCCTCTCCCCATTTGATTTTAGTGGGATCTTACTCCTGGAAGATGGTTATGGGATTTCCATTGATGACAAGCTTCCCGTTCTCTCCTTGACTGTGCAATGTAATTGGCCATGGATGGAATCATACTGGAACATGTAAATCATGCAGTTGAGGTCAATGAGGGTGTCATTGATGGCGACAATATCCACTTTGCCAGAGTTAAAAGCAGCCCTGGTGACCAGGTGCCCAATGGGACCAAAGTTGTTTATTCCGACCTTCACTTTGACCATGGTACCGTGGGGATGCGGCTGGTGCTGCACTAGAAGAAGGGGCTGCCTGACAAATGGGAAGATCAGCAAGCGAGAAAATAAAACTTAAGTTAGTCCAAAGGCAGAGATTTAAAAAAAGTGTTGGAAAATAAATAGAGTGTTATAGGCAAGATTTGAATCCAGCACTTTCTTTCTTCAAGGCCTTGGCCACTATGTCCTCTGTTAGACGTTCAAAGGGTTTATGAGTACACAATTGAAACCTACAAAAGCTCTTTGTAAAGCAAATAACCACTTCAATAATATGTTTATTAACTGAGAATTTTATATACTTAAGTTTACCTGAAACAGTGGTGTTTCTCTTAAGGGAACATCTGGCAACATCTGATACAGTTTTTTTTTTTTTTTTTTGAGATAGGGTCTCATTCTGTTGCTTGTGTAAAGTGCAGTGGTTTTCTCATAGCTCACTACAACCTCAAACTCTTGGGCTCAGGTGATCCTCTTGCCTCAGCATCCCAAGTAGCTGGATAACAGGCCCATGCCACCATGCCTGGTTAATTTTTTCTATTTTTTGTGCAGTCGAGGTCTGACTATTTTGCCCAGGCTTGTTTTGAACTACTGACCTCAATTGATCCTCCTGCCTTGGCCTTCCAAAGTGCTACAATTACAGCATGCACCACTGCACCCTGACTCCGGACACATTTTTGATAGTCACAACTTCAGGAGTAGTGATGCTGCTGGCAGCCAATGAGCAAAGGCCAGGGTGTCTTAGCCTGTTCTGGCCGCTATAACAACAACATTTAGATTGGGAAGCTTATAAACAAAAGAAACTTGGCCTTCACAGTTCTGGAGGATGAAAAGTCCTAGAGGAGGGTGCTAACAAACTGCATGTCTGATGAAGATAGCGCCTTCTTGCTGTGTCCTCACTTGGTGGACTGGGTTATCTAGCTCCTTCTGGCCTCTTTTGTAAGGGCACTAATCCCACTTACGAGGACTCTGTCCTTGTGACCTAATTTAGATCTAAAGGCTGAAGGCTCTTGATGCTGTTGCTGTTGCAAGGTTGTCAACATGTAAATTTTCTGGGGGGATGCAAACATTTGGACCATACATAGCACAGGAGAACAGAGCTCTACAATAAACAGAACTACGTGGCACATAATAGTGCTAAGGTTGAGAAAATGACACACAATGAGAAAGTCTTATATACTTTAAAACAATTTAGACCCTTATTTTTCCTTTTTATGTTTTAAAGAATAAATGTATTCTTTATGCATGGAAATAAACTTTTTTTATATTTTGAAGACATCCCCCTCCTCACCATCTTTTAATTTAAATTTAATAATGGATTTTCAGGAAAAATTGAGTATCAGTTGAACACTTTAAAAATACATGTACATTTAAGTTTTAAGCACCCGTTTACCTAATTGTTTATAGAAACATAAACATCAAATCTAATGCTGTTATATATATATATATATTTTTTTTTTTTTTTTTTGAGACAGGGTCGTGCTCTGTCGCCTGTGCTACAGTACAATGGTGAGATCATTGCTAAAGGCAACCTCAAACTCTTGGACTCAAGAAATACTCCTGCCTCAGCTTCCCAAGCAGCTGGGACTACAGATGCATACCCAGCTGATTTTTATTTTATTTTATTTTTGTAGTTACAGTGTCTGTGTTGCCCAGGCTGGTCTTGAATTCCTGGCTCAAGAGATCCTCTTTCCTTGGCCTCCCAAAGTGCTAGGATTACAGGTGTGAGCCACTGCACCCAGCTACTTTTATATAACTTGAAACTATTAGTCATGTTCTGTTCTTCATATATAAAAACGATTCCAGAGGGCACCATTGAAGAAATTCTTCTTTAAACTGATTTGCTGGTAGAAGCAATGGGTCTACCCTGAATCACCTACTCTTGCAAGTTGTCATCTTGGTAGCCACTGGAAAAGAGGTTGGCTGGAGCCAAATATCTGGTCTGTGACTATGTAACAGTTGTTCAATGTGGGAGACTACTATACAATCTGTGTTTGATTTACATCTGGGATATTAGTCTTGATAGTATCATGTTTTCCTACTAAGTCCCAAGATTTTCCTGGCCTTCATAATCTCACTTGACAGTTTAAAAGTTAAAATATAAATTCACATAACAAAATTGAAGTCATATTTACTTAATCATTTTTTCTTTTCCCTTAAAAACAGCCCTTAAAAGTTCTTTGGAAGTGGGTTGGGAGCAGTCCTTGAAGAGGTAAGCAGGTGTGGCTTGGAACAAAAAGAGCTCCCCTGTTCCTGAGGCCCAGAATTTGTTTACCAAAGATTCTGTTTCTTGATAGACATCAAAATCAATACACAATTTTTGGACATCTCTGCGTACAAGAATGTCCATTTAGTTCAGCACAAGCTTCTGCTCAAAGACCAGAGCAGGGTAGTTGCTTTACTCCAACTGTTCCATCATACTCTTTAGAGAGAACGTGTACTCATCTTCAGTTGACACTGATGTTTTGATTAGACAACTAACTTTTCTTCTAATGCATTTCTGGGTTTCTTCTGAATTCTCTCTCAAAAGCTTTAAGAAGATCCTTGTACATAAACTCAGGAGACAGAGTCACAGTCTTTTCCTGGAATTTTTGTTACATACATTATTCTTACCCATTTATTTGGTAGTAGTCATGAAAACCAAACAAGGTAATCTCTGCCAAAGTGACCATTGGTTCAGTGCACCGTTTCAGCTCCAGACAAGAATAGTGTAATCTTGGGAACACAGACAACATTCAGTGTTGAATATGACACCTGTAATTAGGAAAACATATGGTTTTCCCATAGTAATTATGAGGATGAGGTTATTTTGGGGGTGTGAAAAAACAGCAATTAATTAAAACTTTTCAACGCAGCTTATTTATGCCTCAGTAAATTCTTTGTACACCAAGTAAGCTGTCAGAGGGACGCCTGACGTCTAGTTTCAGTGTCCTAATGGGTTAATGTGGCACGTTATAAGGGTGTAGAATTTGAAGTGAACTATCTAAATCTCTCCTACATTTATTATGCTAACTCCATAGCCCCTTACATCATCATCTTGGGATCCAAGCGGCTTGGAACAATTGGTAAGTCTAGGAACAGCCAGGGACCTAAGGAATCAGGTTTCATTTACTAAGAAAAAGTAGAAGTACTGCGATTAGATTAGGCAAGGTGGGGAAGGGATACTGGCAGGTAAACTCTGGAAAGTTACAACTTGGGTTATTCTTTGGCTGGCGCCCTACAAACGGACGCCGAGTAGGTGTCTCACTCAGTAACTTGAAATTGAACTTCAGGTTCTTTTTAGTCGTAGGAGACTTCTGAGTCCGAGAACCTGGCGGCCGTTCAACGACTACGCCCTCGGGGTCCCAGGGGGCGTCTTCTGGAGAGCCCGATTGTCTGGGGCGAAGGCGCTGGGAAGGCGGCCGGGGAGGAGGGAGGGCGAGGGCCGCGGG
>NW_003852485.1:7072988-7080249 GCF_000181295.1 Otolemur garnettii | reverse complement strand
CCCCGGCCCCGGTCCCGGCCCCGGCGGCGCAGGCCGTCGGCTGGCCCATCTGCAGGGACGCATACGAGCTGCAGGAGGTTATCGGTCAGTGCGGCGGGCGCGGCGGGGCCGGCCCAAGCCGGGCGCAGAGGCCAGGCGGGAGGCGCGGCCGGGGGCGGGAGGGGACGCGGGATGCTGTGTTCGCTTGCATGCACGCTCAGGAGGCAGAGCGCCCGGCTTCGGGGCCTACCGGCTTCAACAGTTTTTTTTTTTTCCCCTTAAATGTATTTGTTCGTTTTCTGAGCGCTGGTGCAGCAGGAGGCGGCGCGGCGGATGTGACTCGCACTGCAGACGAGCCGCATGCTGCAAACTTTTATCTCCCGGATCGCCGGGGCCGCGGAGCTGGGGACCCGGCAACGCAGCCGCATCACCCTTCCCCCGCGTGCCGGGGCCACAGCCCGTGGCCGGTGGCCACGCGGGCAGGCGGCCGCGAGTGGGGTGGGGTTGCGGGGGCGCCGCCCAGGGCTTCCAGCGCCCCCGCGCCGCGCCCCGGGGGCCGCGTCTTGGGGGACTCTGCGGGCGCAGCCGCGCCTCTGTTTCGTGTCGTGACCCTCTCGTTGTGGGTAACGGGGCCACGTAGAAGCTGCGGAGGCCCAAGTTCTTTACCGAGGATGGGGAGGAGGCTGGCCTCCCTCTCTAACAGCCGCCACTTCACTCCGGTTTTGCAGTCCGGCTCTCCGCTCCACCCTGAGCGCCGGGTCCCCGCCTCCCTTGGTACCAGGGCGCGCCGCCTGTCGCCCAACCCTGCCACCCGCCAGCCCGGCCACCCGCCGAAAGCGGGCGCCCTGGCCTTCTGCCCTGCATCGGGCCCATGCTTTCCTTTGGTCTGGGGCCGAGCTGCAAGAGTGAAACCCAAGGCTGTCGATGATCTGCTCCTTGCCTTTCTGTGCCTTCTAGTCGGCTCACAAATGTCACTTTATCTTACATTTTTAAATACCTGGCAAGTTCGCACGGTAAGAAGCCAGTGTTACTTTTCCGTGGGCCAAAAGCACGTGAAGGGCCTGGCTGCCAGGGGATTTGTGTTGTCCCTTTGCGTAGAATCTTCCCTATTGGATCATTCAGTTTTGAGTTTTGTCATCTAAGGAAGCCTGCAGGTAAAGTGGGCCCTCAACTTCTTAACCTTATTGGTGCTGAAATGGGATATTGCCTTTTCATAATCTTGATATTTAAGTATGGCAGTGAAAAAGGAATTCAGAATGATCTTATGTATTTTTCCTTTACAAAATTCAAATAGATACAGGAATTTCATTATCTGTTTAAATGAGCTTTTATCATCTGCTGTTGGGTGAATGAAAAATAGCATAGACCAAAAAAAAAAAAAAAAAAGAGAAAACATAAATACGAGAGAAAATGATTGGCATATATATCAAGTAACCTAGGATATGAAAGCTCCACATAACCTATAACAGGCATCTGTAGGCAATATTCTTTGAAAACCTGCATCTTTCATAATTTCGGTCAAAGACACTCAAAGGTTGAGTCTTCATGTCATACTGCCTGGATTAAATAGCTTTGGGGGCTTCTGAAAACACAGTATTCAGTGAAAAACCTTCACCCTGGCATATATGCTCCCTTACAGTCCATCTGCATGCATCCTCCTATATTCTGCTAGCCTTGATTGTACCCCGAGTCCCCCGCTAGCTTATGATGCCTCTGGTCTTCCATTCCTGGCAGCCTTTGCACACACACAGGCTCTTCTTTCTTCTTAGTGCCCATGTTGTATAGTAAATCTCACTCATCTTCCAAGGCCAGAGTGAATATTCCTTGAGATGCCTCTGCTTCCAGGGCAAAATATGGTAGCTCCTTCTCTTTTTTACATACCACATAGTATGTTAATCCAATAGTTATTTGCTCAACAAAATCTGGAGATCTCCTGTGCCCCAAGCCTTGTGCTAGGTGCTCCCAGTATAGAAATGATAATAAAAATGATCTCTGCCCTCAATGACTTACTGAGTTACTATGTATTAGCAGACAGAGGGGACAGAGGGAACAGATTCTATAGAATGTCATGAGTGAGTGCTGGGAGATCCCAAAGGACTCCCAAAGGGAGAAAGTGACTTCTGGGAGAGCGAAGGAAGCAGGGTGTTTCTTAGAGGAGGTCATATTTGAGCTGGATTTTGAAGTCTAAGTAAGAGTTTGTGAGGTGCTTAATTATTTCCCCCAGCTGTGAAATTCTCCAGGGTCTGTCTTATTATCTCTCTGTCCCCAATAGGAGTAGCTGGGCCATAAAACCTGAATGATGATATATGTCAAATAGTTTTCCATAGGATCCATAAAGTTAGGAGAATTTAGTTATAATCAAGTTATATGTTTATTTGGTTACTTATTAGAGTTAAAATGCAAGCTTTGCCTTCTGAAAAAAATAAGATCACTTTTGTGAACTAATAAATAAAATCTTAGTTTAAGTTAAATGGGGGTTAATTGCAGGGCTCCTTTCTGTTTGCAGTAACAGCATTGTGAATTAGGGTTGGTCATTTTAGTGGAAATATATTTACCCGAGGAATCTGAGGACAAAACACCTGTTTATTCTACTCTGATTTTTGCATGTCCACACTATGGGAAGGGCTTTTCTGTGTGTTAAATTTATCTCACATGTACCACCTAAATGAGATAGCGTGTGGGGAGGCCTTCTTATTGAAAAGTCAAATTCCTAGAATAGGTTTTGACAAGGGCTAAATGTTTATAGAGAATCACCTATTTTCATTTTGGTGTTTAATGCTAGTTGAGTGAGAGTGAACTCGTGATTCAGCACTTTTGCTTACATTACACGCAGAAGTTAGTGTTCACACAGTGAACCAGTTTCAGTGTAAATGCCAGTTGACAGCCTTTGCTTCTACCTGCCATACGGCAGGTGTCATATGATATGACTCCAGCAGTGTGAACCATGACCAGCAGGAGGCTCGGATGTGCCTGAGCAGAAAGCCAAAGGAGGCACTGGGTTTTAACTTTCCAGCGTGGCACGGGGGCACAGAGCACTTTTTCTTCATTTCCTTTTGGGCAGAGAGTGGGGCCTGCAGGATTAGGAGAGAATAGGTTTACTAAAATCCAAACAAAGGAGCTTTAGTTGTTTGACTTCTCTTTTAGAAAAACAAACACAGGCTTTTGCAAGTCTAAAAATAAAGTTTTCTCTTTGGTGTGTAGTATTGTTCTTGCCTTGTAAAAGGTCAGTGGAGAAATTGTAATGCTCTTAGGAGTAATCTGGTTCAGAAGTTTATGCATGACCTGGACATGATGCGGAATCTGTTGGAGAGGGCTTTATATTTATAGGGGTGTTAAAAATGTTGTGAAATTATTAATATTAAATTCCTTCTTTCAGGCATCAGTATCCATGTGTTAGTTGATTTCAAATATTTCTATATTGAGTAAGTGCTCTTTGGAGACTTTTCAACCTGTTTACACTCTGTTCAGTTTTATGAATTTTCGTTCCTTACCTCTCCTCTCAACTCATCCCCAAATTCCTTCTTTAGAAGTATAAGGGGCATTTAAAGATAGGCCAATTGAAAAAATTATTTATTGGTGGTTAATAGGATTACCTACATTTGAACAAAGAATGAACGGTGAATCATGAAAATGTTGACTTGGATGTCCATAATAGAATGGAACAACCTTAATTAACTTCTTCAAAGAGTTGGTGTCACCACAGTATCAGTTTCTGTACTTGAATCAGATAATTCCAGCAGTGCTGTTATCTTTGCTGACTTTCCTCTGAGAAACATAAATAGACTCTTGCCCAATGTTTGATTTTCTTAGGTTTTTAATTTTTTTTTGTATAGGATGAGCCTTTGCGTAGTTTCATACTCGATTCCGTGGGGTTGCTTCACTTTTGTCCTGGGTGGTCGTTTATTTAATAGAACACTTAATTTGCCATCTTAACAAAAGATGGCCAAAATTTTGATTTCTAGAATCCTAGCCATCATTTGACAGAGGTTCCTCTGTTACTTATTTCTTTCCGTGAGGCTTTGTTTATCTGTTCAGGTACATTTTCCCCAGACTCAAGTAATAGGGCAAGTGGCCAGGTCTTCAAGGAGTAACAGCCTCTCCTAAAATGAGATCTGCAAATAGCCCAGGGCCTTCCCACTTTGTACTTTCAGAGTTTCTCTGGGTTTCTATGGTTTAGGGGTTATAACTACTTTTATAGATGTGCTAGGGGCTCTTTGAGGACAGTGGTAGCTACGTAGGGTACGGGAGCTAGAGCATTGACCGTATTGTCTTATCCCTAGAGGAGTGTTTTTCAACTTTTTTTAATCTCACAGCACACTTGAACTATAGTTAAAACTTTCCGGATGCACTTAAATTATGTTGATAAAGAGTAAAACAAAAGTATGCTTACTGTGCTTTGAACTTTGTTCTAAAATAATTTATTACTGATCTTTAAAAATTTTGGCAGCATAGCAGCACACCGGTTGAAAATCACTGCTCTAGACCTTTATCCCAAGCTGCATTGCTGCTGCTGCTGGTTCTCTGACTTTGATTAGTTAGCTTTTTAAAAAAAATACTAAGTGAGGCCTGAGATGCTTTGCTTTGATTTCAATTTCATTTTATCTTTTTCAATAAAGGGAAAAATGTACATAGACATTTCCTTTTGTCTTTTTTTTTGTAAAATGCACATAAAAATTTTTAACCATTTTAATAGTTTTTAAGTGTGTAATTCAGTGACATTAATTATATTCCCAACAGAAATGCTTTCCTAAGTGTACTGTTCAAACTACCACAAGAGGAAAAATCTCAAGGTAAAAAGAAACTGATAGAAAGGGTCTACAGTCTTTGCTTTATTCATGCATTTGATTTGTGACTGGTAATACTGTGAATTGCCCCCTGACGCTTGCGGTTTGTCTTACGCTACGTTTTTTTGATGGTGTTTGAAAATAAGTTGCAGCAGTGCGAGCTCTGGAGTCAGATGGCCTGGTCTGTTTCATGTCCTGCATTGGCGGTCAGTGGCGCGGCGACCTTGAGCAAATTAGTTAGATGGCTCTGTACTCAGTTTCCTCGTTGGTAACATGGAGATGATAAAAATAGGGTTGTGAGGCTTGAGAGATTTAAAGCACCGGAATCCAGAATCGTGCCTGGCACACAGCTTGCTCTCAATTAGTCTTAGCCATGACTACTATAGACTTCATTTGCTAATCAGATTCAACTTAGCAGGAGAGAACACAGGCCTGTCTCTGGCAAGATTATTTTGCAGTGGCTTGAGGAGTTTCTGTGCTGGGTTTGGAGCAGGGAGGAAGTGGGAAGGAGAGGTTGCCCAGTCTCCTTCCTGCAGTGGGCGGCTGGAAGGGGCGTGCAGGGGGAGCAGGCGCGTGGCCCACGTGGGCCTGGCTTCCCCTCGCACCTCCGCTGTGCTGGGGAGGAAGATGAAGAGACCTGTAGAGCTCCTGGCGATTTGGACAGCTCAGGGGTGTAGGTGCCAAATGGCTATTTGACAAGTGGTGAGAGCATCCTGTGGGAAGGTTGTGGGGAGGAACAGCCCATTATGAAAGGGCTCTGAGAACAACCTGCTCAGACTGCACTTTTCTTCCACCTCTGAGTTTGCCCGGAGGCTGCCGTGCTGGCAGGAAATGCTGCTGACTAAAAGGAATACTCAAGGAGTCGCGCCGGTGAGAGGACAGAGGCCCCGGTTTTCAGATAGAGTCATCACCATGGCTTCCCGTCTCCTTCCTTCTCACTGTGCTTTCTCCTCCTCTTATAAATATTTTCAAGTCTCTCTCTTATCTCTAAATGACAACGAAACAAAACACTCTTCTCCCTCTTTTCTCCTCTGGCTGCTCCCTTATCTCATACCTTCCTTTCCCTGCCAAACTGTTTGAAGAGACCTCCCATTTACTCTCAGCCCACTGCCGCCGGCCTCCTGCCCTGTCGGCAGCAACCCCGAGTTGTTCTTTCTCAGGTCACCGCGTGCCGTCCGTGGCCAGAGCCAGTGGACTCTGCAGTCCTGCCCTGGCTTCCCGTCTCTGCAGGAGTAGACACTGTCTTTCATTTCTCCTTCCCGAGAGGCCACGGCTCGTGCTTCCCACCCTCCCTTTCTTTGGACGTCCTCTGTTCTCCTGCCTGCCCTGGCTGTAGATTCACAGCTCTCTGAGCCTTCACAGCCACCTAAAATGTCAAGGGTTCCCCTGACTTTAGACTGGTATTTGGACTACCTGACGTAACAGTCATTGTCTCTCTACCATCAGCTCACTTTTAATCCTGATCCTTCTATGTGTATATCCTTCAAACCCCTCATGCTAGTTGTCCTGTACTTTCCCGTCTTCATCAATCTCCCACAAGTAGTGGTCACCTAAATCCAGTATAACCTCCACAACTGACCTCCCTAAGTTGACCTGATTTTCATAGACCGGACAAGCATCACCATGTACGCATCAGTACAGGAGGCCTGGTTCCCTATGTGGACCACCTCTGTGTGTTGACCAGTTTGTTACAGTCCCTCAGGTGGTCAACATACAGAGGTTCCACTGTATTCTGCGTCTTTAGTGTCTTTGACCCGTCTCTGACTCGATCTTGGCTGCCCCTGGATTAGTTCAGGCTCTCATCAATTCTTACTTGATTATAAGCTTTTAACCAGGTTCCTTGTTTCCAGCTCTGAATACATTGCTACTAAATTGATAACTGCCATACAGAAATTTTTATCATGTTGCCTTCCTTTTTAAACACCTTTAGTAAGTTTCCCTTTGTCTTCAAGATTAATTCAGTGCAAGGTGTTTAAGGCCTTTTGGGAATCGTCTCTTCCCTCCCTGGCCAGCCCCACTTTGTTTTAGTCTCAGGATGGACTCTCTGGCCAGGGGGAACCTTCTGCAGTTGCTGAAATGCTTCTTGCTTCTCCTGTCTCTTCTAGGCAAGTTTTCCCTCTCTCTGCTCTACAGACCCTTCCTTTCCATTTTGGTCTGTGTAACACACAGCTCTGGTTCTCCTTTTAAGTTTTACCTTTATTGAAGTACAATACGCATGTGGGAAAGTGACCGTATTCAAACTTACATCTAGGTGCATCTTCATGTGCATGAGTTGAACACACCCATGTAATCCACACCCGGGTCGGGGCTCCCTTCTAAGACCCTGAATAGTGATTTCTTTTCATAGAAATAATCTCTAGAGCTCGTTGCTCCTTGGGCTCTGTTGGGTCTTTAGTCCTGGCAGTCCTTTCACTGTATGCTGTTGTTTCTTGCCCAACCTGGCCCTGGACTGTTATCTCCTCCTTGAGAACAGGGTCTCTCCTCCCCATGTCCCACAC
>NW_003852485.1:7064739-7072098 GCF_000181295.1 Otolemur garnettii | reverse complement strand
TTTAAGTAGTTCAAGGGCTTTTTTTCGAAATCTGCCGTTTACTGGTCACATCTTTGATAACAGACAAAATTTTAGCAGATCAATTAAAAAGGCATTTTAGACTTGGATTAATTAGAAAGCAGAAGAGAAATACCAGTTCTTCAGAGTGGATTGGCAGTACCTTATTTCTAGATTTGATTTAGGTAAATACTCTGGAATCCAATGTAAGTAAATGGTGATGTATTTCAAATTTCTTTTCATTTACCTAACAATCATTTGAAAATAAACTTTGGTTTAGCTTTAGAGTCTTCTTGGACTTTGAGGAATTAAATGAATTTATCTTTAGATTGATTGTAGGTTTTGATATAAGTACTTAAGGTAGAAGTGGTAGAGACTTTGACATTCATTTTATCTCATTTTACTTTTGAACTTCTTGCAGGTAAGTGGCATTTAGCGTAACTCTCAGAAGCCTAGTATTGTGGGTGCTCCTGTGGTTCTTCTCTTATGTAAAAATACACACTTTTTTTTTTTTTTTTTGACGCAAAGTCTCACTCCATAGCCCTTGGTACAGTGCCGTGGCATCATAGCTCACAGCAACCTCACAGTCTTGCCCACTACAACACCTGGCTAGTTTTTCTATTTTCAGTAGAGATGGGGTCTTGCTTTTGCTCAGGCTGGTCTGGAACTCCTGAGCTCAAGTGATTCACCCGCCTTGGCCTCCCAGAGTGCTAGGATTATAGGCATGAGTCACCATGCCTAGCCCCCCCAAATTTTTATGACATTTATGGGACTTAGAATTCTAACTTTTAGTCACTTCTAGAGCTTTTTGCCAGAAAACCTAGATGGAAGGTACAGATAGATGGCTTTCTGACCGAGCAATGGTAGATGTTCATTTGCAGAGTATTTTGGAAGCCTGTGACTTAGGACAGTTCTGAGACTTTTCATAATCACTTCACTGATGGCTGAGGTTTTAGAAGAATTCACGATCTCGTTTTGAACTGGTAGCATCACTTCCTACCAGGGTTTGTAATCAGGGACATTCTAAGTGCTTCTGCCCTGTGTTTAGTTAGGGGATTGAAAAAGGATTATATTTTCTGGGTTGGTGCCTGCTGACCTGTCTTATGTTGTTTACTTAGACTTTAAATTAAATCATCTGCTTCTCTCTCTCTCTCCTTCCCCCACCCCCTTTCTCTCTTTCTTCTACTGGCAATGTCAGTATCGCCCTTTGCTTAATTATGGGGTGACTCAGGAAATCACAAGAGCAGTAGCAGAAGGGGGCTTCTAGGGGAAGGACCGGCAGATCAGTGCTGGCTTTCAGAAGACAGCTCCCAAGTGAGAAATGACATAAGAATATAGGGAAAATAAAGACATTTAATTTTAGAAGAGACCAAAGAAAACCATCCCTTCTAGCTCCTTTGTTTTATAATTGAATACTTTAATGGCCTAAGTTGAAGTAACTTGCCTGTGGTCCAGAAGTCCTTAGAATCCCAGGCTTATGATTCTTCCCTAAGTCAGTATTTTTTTCTGTTTATGTCACATTGGTTCCTTGTTGGTGGGAAGGAAGAATTAGAAATGTTGTTGGTTCAGTGAATTTTATAACTACCATTTTAATATAGTAAGTACACATCTGAGAACATATTTACCATGTAGAAATCAGAGTGATAATCTCATTTCTTTGTGCTTATTAAAATGATTTCTATGTATATAAATATATATGAATAAGTATATATTTGAATATATATGAACATATGTATGAATCAATACATATGAAGAAGTATATGCATATTTCTTTATCACAGCATGTTTATTTGATATGTAAACCAAGTTACATATGATATTTGATATGTATTTATATATTTGACATGTAAACCAGGTTTGATATGTAAACATACAATATTTTCACATCAATCCTTATATTTTGCCCTGTCCATTTTGTTATACTATATTGTTCGTGAGCTGGAGATGGGGGTCTGTGTACGTATGTGTCGTAAAGTAAGGTTGAGGAGCAGCAAGTTGATGGGTGAAGAAAAGCATATGAAAAAGAAAATACTTCATGGCTGATCGCTAGTGGGGCAGAGTTTCTGCACTAGCGTCAGGTCCCTTCTCCCAGGCTGCTAACAATCCAAGCAGCAACAACAGCATTGCTACAAGAGTGGCTGGCACAGGGGTGGGAAGGATAGCGCACATCTGTTCATGTTGGAAGGTCACATTAATTTAACTGTAATCCAAGAAGGCTGCATTCAAGAAATTTCAATTACATATACTTAATAATGTACATTATTTTGTAAAAATTCTAACTGCTATGTATTTAATTTCAAAAACTCATGTGTTAATTTTAAAGTTGACCTTTTAATGACTTTGTCCTGTCTGGTTTTTGTTGGGAAGCATTTGAATATTTGGTTGCAGCATGGAGGTCCACAGTTTTGGGTGATCCTCTAAATCAGGCATCCCCAAACTATGGCCCACGGGCCACATGCCCGCCTAGGACAATTATCTGGCCTGCCAGGTGTTTTTGTCGCCGCTGCCTGTCCTGCTTAGCAGCCGACTTGTCCCGGGCCCCGCAGTTCAGCCCTCCACCGCTCTGAGGGACAGTGAACTGGCCCCCTGTTTAAAAAGTTTGAGGACCCCTGCTCTAAATGGATATCAGTCATTTGTGACCTTAATTGTGTCTTGCTTTGGGTTAGGTAGGAAAAACGTAGATTCACAGAAATAAGTATTTATAAAAGCAAGAAAGCATTTTTTTGGCATTTTGCTGAAGGGATGGCTGTTCTGTATTTTTCCATATTTCAATTGGATCTTTCTTAGCATCAGACAATGACTTTAAAATGTCATCTACTGAGCGCTGTATCAATTCCATCCAGTTGTTTAGGTGTCTTGGTGATATCAACTAGGTGAGGTTGAAATGCCAACGTGAGTATGCTGTGATGATTCTCAAGTCCTTGACCCTTTCATGGTATTCCCCAGTGATCTTTGCTTAGTGGGGAAAATGTTTCTCTGAAATTTCCTTTTAAAGATGAATTGTTTTGGAAAAAAGATGCTTTTTTTCAGAATGTTTACATTTGTTGCCATATACCATATATAGACTTAGTTTTACCTTGCAAAAAAATATTTGGGTCATTTTGATTTGACATGATAACACACAGAAATGCTGCATTAGAAATCTTTTAATAATTCACATAGCTGATTCTGTTCTCCATAAAATTTAACTATCTGTTCTTGCGAATAGAAAATTTTGGCTAACATTTGTCCCCATGACAGTCAATGCACTTTAGAATGATGTAGCAACCCCCCAGGGAATACCTCACCATTCAACTTTAGCATGTTACCAAACTGACCATGCTGGCTGGGCGCAGTGGCTCACGCCTGTAGTCTTAGTACTCTGGGAGGCCGAGGTGGGTGGATTGCTTGAGCTTACGAGTTCAAGACTAGCCTGAGTAAAAGCAAGACCCTGTCTGTACTAAAAAATAGAAAAACTGAGGCAAGAGGATGGCTTGAGCCCAAGTTGGAGGTTGCTGTGAGTTATGATGCCACAGCACTCTACCCAGGGCAACAGCTTGAGACTGTCTCAAAACAAAAAAACAAAGACAACTGACCGTGCTGGGTTGCCTTTGTACAAATATAGTTAACAATACTTAGAACTTGTGCAAACTGTCACTTAAAATAGTGGCTTTAATACAGAGACTTTGCTGATGCAAAATACAATACCAAGGAATGAGGGAATCTGGATCTGTTAATACCTTTTTTATCTATGCACTAGACCTGCAGCCCCCAACTCCCAGGTCTTGGGTGAGTAGGAGTCTGTGGCCTCTCAGGAACTGGGCCACACAGCAAGGGATGAGTGGTAGTGAGGGAAGCTTTAAGCTGCTCCCCATTGCTCACATCACCGTCTGAGCTTTGCCTTCTGTCAGATCAGTGGTGACATTATATTCTAATAGGAGCATGAATCTTCCTGTAAACTGTGCTTTCAAGGGATTTAGGTTGCACAGTCCTCAAGACTATCTAATGCCTGGCAATCTGAGATATAATGTGCTTAGTCATCCTGAAACCATCCCACCCCCAATGGCCCCTGGAAGATTGTCTTCCTCGAAACCATTCCCTGGTACCAAAAAGATCGGGGACCACTGCAATAAACCTTCGTGTTTTCCTGTCATGGAAGGTATGCTGTCTGTACATACATTTACTAAATTTACCAAATTCAGTCCAATTTCATGGCATGTGTTTCTCTCACGGCGTTTCTTTTGAAAATTGTTGAAAATACCTATTTCCCATGTTCCCTGCTGACTTAGGGAGATAATTTTGAAGTGTGAGTTAGTTTCTTTCTTTTTCTTTCTCTCTCTCTCTTTCTTTCTTTCTTTCTTATTAGATTATAACTGTGTACATGACTGCATTTATGGGGTACAATATGCTGATTTTATATACAATTTGGAATGTTTCTATCAAACTGGTTAACATAGCATGATTTAAAACTCAAACTTCATGTCTGCTACGAAGTGTGAGTTTTTTTTTTTGTAGAGGCAGAGTCTCACTTTATCACCCTTGGTAGAGTGCCGTAGTATTACAGCTTACAGCAACCTCCAAAGCCTGGGCTTAGGCGATTCTCTTGCCTCAGCCTCCTGAGTAGCTGGGACAACAGGCGCCTGCTACAATGCCCAGCTATTTTTTTGTTGCAGTTTGGCTGGGGCCGGGTTTGAACCTACCACCCTCGGTATATGGGACTGGAACCCTACTCACTGAGCCACAGGCACGGCCCTGAAGTGTGAGTTTTAAATCTTACCTACTTAACTCATTCTGGGAATGTGCTTGCAATTACTATAAACAGAGATTCCACCCAAATGAAATCCAGTATTTTCAGAAGTATCAAAATGTTACATTTCCTTAAAAAAATAACTTTATAGAGTCTTGAGGTTGGATATGGCAGAATCACTTCAGTTTATCTTTTTACATTTATGAAGAACTGATTAAGTAGGTTTTTAAAAATGAAATTACAAAGCAAGTTCTGAAATTAACCCTGTTTAGGAAAAATAATACCTATCTTAATTTTAATCGCTTAAACAGTGAATTTAATCAGTCCCCTTTTTTTCCTTTGAGTTAGAAACATTTTGGTATTTGAGTGATTAAAAGATTAATGGTTTAAGTTATAGATCAAAAGCAAATAAAACATCATTTAAGTTGGTAGCTTGATAGAAATTCAAAATTATTAGCCACTGTTTGGGTACGATACCTGCTTCCTTAGCAGAAAGAACTGATGAGTGAAGGATGGAAAAAATAAAATCTACATGAGGAGATTAGTAGGTTTCCTTGTGGGCAATTCAGGAACAGTCTGTACTTTTCTCACATCTAGTGTTCCTTGAGTGACTGGGACTGTAACAGAGAATGTTTTACTATGTAATCCTTTTTAAAGTTTTCCTTGTATTTGCCCTTTCAAGTTTTTGGAGTCTTATAACTCAGTGCCTGACCTTAAACAAGAGTTGTTGTGGAAACATTTTTAATATGGCATCCTTCCTGGGTAGTTGGGCAGCTGAAGTACGAGTAGGTGGGGAAAATGTTCCTGTGTGATCTTTAGGGTGAACTTAAGAATAGTAATATTTTTGGGGATAAGTCAAGATCAGGGCTAGATTGTTTATCTTTACTAAAATAAATACTACTCAGTGTTTACAAAGGGACCATCTGCAGGGCTCAGAGATGATGAACTTCTCAGTTCATCTACAGCCATCTTTTTAATTGTTTTCATAGAAGCAGCAAGAGTTTCTGAAGACTCTAATTTCACCTCCTATTCTTTAAAGCCTGTCATAAATAAGTGACATAGACAGCTGTCCCCCTTGTAGGAAAAGGGGGATAGCTGAAGTTTTAGTCACTAGGGTAGGTAGAAGTTACTGTCAGACACTTGTCTTGCTGGTCTATATAGGCTATAGTCCATGTAGTCCACCATATTAAAAAATGAAGTTATTTTCAGGGGTGCATCATCATTACTGAAAATTAAATATTCTAGTTGGGTGCTACTTGGGAAGCTGAGGCAGGAGGATTGCCTGAGTCTAGGAATTGGAAATCTCTAAAAACCAAAAAGGTTAAATATTCTTTTGTCTTTTGGTGCTACTGGGAAGAAAAGGGAGTGACAAAATTATGAAGGATAATCTTTAAAACAAATCATATTAGAATTTGTATGTACAGAAAGTGTTGTTGCCTTCAAGGGGACGTGGTGGGAGACTGTCCACTTTGTTTTTATTAGCTACATTTTATTTTCTGGTTTTTTTTTTAATTACTTCCACCAGCCTTATGTAAAGAAATGAGACCAAGTTTCTAAGGTGACATTGACCTCCTCTTCAAATACTTCCAAAAGTGTGGTAAGCAGTGGTAATTTTACAGGAGTAAGCATTTAACCTTACAAAACAACTCTTGAGCCTGACAGTGCTGTTAGCTGTTTAAAGTTAGTTTTGTTTGCTATTATTTTTAATAGATTCTGGATCACTGTTTTACAGAAGCAATTAGATTATCCAGGACTGAGATTTGAAATTACAGTGACCTGTTGCTGTAGAGGTAAGGCCAGCAAAAGCAGAAGCTGAGGGCGGGCTGGGAGGGTAGGTGCAGGAGTGGTGAGTAGGATTCCAGTTTCAGGTCTGTGAAGCCAGGAACGAGATAGATGGTCCAGGGGCAAAGTCTAGCACCGGGCAGCAAAATGCCTGAGACCTGAGCAGGCAGGGGGATGGAGGAGAACAAGAACTAAGGGGCATATCCAAGTTTGCAGGCTTTGACAAGGAGTCAAGGCAAGGGAACTAGTAAGGACCTGTGATTTTTCCAAGAATGTTTCAGCAGCAGCAGCTTTCTGAGTTGGGTGCTTCTTCCGAAGCTTTGCCTTGGAGGGTGCCTCTGACAAACTGAAAGACTCAGTTCTCTGATCATGGATTCAGATATTCCCTGTATCAGCTTAATGGTCCCCAAAGGACAAAAGGCAAAGTATAAGAGATACCTGTGTAAGAAATTGTAACATAGACATTAAGATTAGATTGTATTAGATGTATTCTGTGATTCAAAACCATTTCAGTAGGAGAAAAAAAATATATTTGTATACTCTTTGCAGTAATCATAAAGTATGCTGGACTATCAGTGTATATATCAAATTCCCAAGAAATGGGCCGGGTGTAGTGGCTCACTGTAATCCTAGCACTCTGGGAGGCTGAGGTAGGTGGATTGCTTGAGCTTAGAAGTTTTAGACCAGCCTGAGCAAGAGCAAGACCCCATCTCTACTAAAAATAGAAAAACTAACGGGGCGTTGTGGTGGGCGCGTATAGTCTCAGCTGTTTGGGAGGCTGAGGCAAGAGAACAGCTTGAGCCCATTAGTTTTAGGTTGCAATGACCTGTGATGCCATGGCACTCTACCCAGGG
>NW_003852485.1:7060983-7064404 GCF_000181295.1 Otolemur garnettii | reverse complement strand
AAAAAAAAAAAGAAAGAAATCACTTTTGCCAAGCAAATGTTAATCTAAGACCAGTTTATTTTTCTTGCTCTAAAGAAATTAAATGTGAAAGTACCAGGAACACAAAAAAGTTACTATTTACTCTTCTTTTCAAAAGTCCTGTCCCATTTAAACATACGCTCCTACACCAAAATTGAGACGGTATCTAGACTGAGATGATGAGGTTGCTAATGACAGACTTTCCTTTTGTGTTATACAAGTTTTCCACAATGGATGTGTATCACTGCTCATATAATATCTGGGAAATTTTTAAATGAGCTTGGAATTTTCAATACCCCTGGAGGGCTAGGTAACATCTTTTTCTCAGTGCTTTTACTTTATGTGAGGCAGGGGCCGTGGCCAACCATAGGAAAGACACCACACGAGTCTGATTCCATCTTCAGACCTGTTTCCCCCTTGCAATAAAAAAACAAGTCATTTAACACTTCAATCTCTAACTTTACAGAGATCACAGCCCACTTTCCACATCAAAAAGCATGTAATGTTTTATGACAGGGGCTTTTTACCAGGAGACTTTACAATTTAATAAAAGGTATAATGGCACATCTCCCTTTTTTTCTATTATTTCTGCCAGTGGCACACTATAAACTAAAGAAAATGGGTGAATTCTGTCAAAACTGTTATTAGGCCTCCAATCTTCTTATCCTCACAGGTTAATAATTGTTTTTAAAAAATTGACTATAAGACAAGCAGTAAAATATTTCTGGGTTAACTTCAAAGGAAAGAAACTTTCTCAATTATTGAAGCAAGAGTCTACCTTTAAATTGGGTAATGCATAGACAACATGATATTTTTAGGGCTGTGATACATCTAGTTCAGGTGGCAGGAGAAATACTTACATATGCATGCAATCAATCTATATTTTTAATGTGGTGTTGAGTTTTAACAAGGTCAGCCTGGAAGAAAACACCTAAAGGCTAAAAAAAGGATCAGCATTACACAGGCACACCCCCCCCCTTGCCTTTCAAATGTCACATTAGAATTGACATCTTTAGATCTTTTAGCAAGCTGTACATTCCAGAAGCCCCTTTTATAGCAAAACACATCCTGATGGTTAGTTTAATAGAGCAAATTAGTCTACGGAACCTATAATCAACAACAGTGTCAGCATCAGGGTAAAGGTGGTTGGGTAATTGGTTCCCCCTACTACAAGTTAAAAACAAAAGCTAAATGAATGACACACACTGTATATTCATCATCCTTGCGCTAAATAAAGCGGCGGTGGCAAAGAGTTTACAAAGAAGGCAATAAGAATTCCTCCCTGTAAGAATCCCTCCCTCTTCTGTACATGTGTGGCTTTGCCATGTAATTCTACCACTTCTCCCAGCAAGAAAAGAAATCTCCTTCCCTTCCCCTGAAATGTGAGCTGTCCTTGTGATGGGTTTTAACCAGTGGAATGTGACGGCGTGACACTGTGACTCAGGAACCTGGGCCTCTTGAGTCCTTGCAGCCTCCCTTTCACGATCTTGGAATGTTGCTCTAGTCGAGGAACAAGGCACAGGCAAACCCTCTTAAGGATGAGCAGTCACTGGAAAGTGAGGCTGGCCTGCGTCAGCATCAACTACCAAACACACAAGTGAGACCATCCACAAAAGACAGCCCCGGCAGAGCTGACCTTGGGACTGACCCCACACTGTAGAATCCTAAATTGCTGACCCCGGTATTTAGCCAATATGTATGTACTGGCATATGTACCATCACAGATCTATACCTATCCTAGCTAATTAAAAATTTTTTTTTGTAGAAATGGGGTATCCCTATGTTATTTAGGTGGGTCTCAAACTCCTGGACTCAAGTGACCTTCCGGCATCTTTTTGAAGTACTAAGTTTATAGGTGTGAGCCACCACTCCCGGCCCAGACACGTATATACATGTACATGTACATGTATGCTTACTATGTGTACGTTTACTATGTATATGTCCATGTGTATATAGATTTTTTAAAAATGTAATAATTTTACATGTGATATGGTAAATATACATATTCTTGTGCAACTTGCAAATTTTTACCTCTACAAATTAATACACTATATTGCTTGAATATTTTACCTCTGTGTATTTTTTATGTGTATTTTTAATAAAATATACACATTACAGGCTTGGCACCCATAGCTCAGTGGCTAGGGCACCGACCACATACATGGGGGCTGGCAGGTTTGAACCTAGCCCGGGCCTGCCAAACAACAATGACAACTACAACAAAAAAAATAGCTGGGCATTGTGGTGGGTGCCTGGAGTCCCAGCTACTTGGGAGGCTGAGGCGAGAGAATCGCTTAAGCCCAAGAGTTTGAGGTTGCTATGAGTTGTGACACCATGGTACTCTACCGAGGGTGATATAGTGAGACTCTGTCTCAAAACAAACAAACAAAAAAAATCATTACAAATATGTGAGGTAGACACAGAAATCTCCCTCACTTAAAACATGCCTGTTCTGAGGCTAGATGTGATGGCTCATGCCTGTAATCCTAGCACTTTAGGAAGCTGAGGCAGGAGGATTCCTTGAAGTCAGGAGTTAGAAACCATCAAGATGAGACCCCTGTCTCTCTACAAAAATGGAAAAATTAGCTGCGTGAAAAAGTGAGGCCCATAGACCCAGTAGGCCCATACACTCAGTAGGCTGAGGAAAGAGAATTTCTTGAGCCAAGGAGTTGAAGGTTGCAGTGAGTTAATGATGACACCACTGCACTGTAGCCTAGGTGACAGAGTGAAACTTTGTCTCAGAAATAAAGAAGTGCCTATTCTGGATCAGTTTCTTTTCTGTGGATGCACCTTAATTTACTTAACCAATTCTTTTATTGACGAACTTCTTGGTGATTTCCAGGTTTTCGATATTTCTGTGGGGGACATACCTAGAATTGGGGTGGCCAGGGCAATGGTATTGTATTGACACTTTTGGTAGATGCTGTGAAAATTTTATCTAGTTGTACTAATGAAACACTAGCTTTGTTTCTTCTATTATTGGTCTTAAAGCTGAAAGGGAATTAGATTGAGAAAGCATCTTGCCTTATCCCCTACTTCAGCGGTTCTCAGCCTATGGGTCGTGACCCCTTTTTAACAGTGAAAATACATTGTGGCATTAGGAAGGTTGAGAACCACTGCCCTTCTTGAACTAGACCTAAAGAATCTAAGACTGGGAGAGAATGGTGAGTGGGATGGGGTATGGTAGTAGTGAATTGAAAAAGAAAAAAATATCTGAATTTAGGGGGCAAAGGTTTCTTCATATCATGAACTAAAATAAAATGAAATGGCATGGCTCGGCGCCTATAGCTCAACCGGCTAAGGCGCCAGCCACGTACACTTAAGGTGGCGGGTTCGAATCCCCAGCCTGGACCCGCCAAACAACAATGACGGCTGCAACCAAAAAATAGCCGGGCGTTGTGGC
>NW_003852485.1:7048035-7060851 GCF_000181295.1 Otolemur garnettii | reverse complement strand
AAAAAAAAAAAAAAAAAAAAATGAAATGGCATGAAGTTTATTACTATGAACAAATTTATGAAGAGATTTTCTGAATTGATGAGATGTCAGGATTATAGAATATAACAAAATTAGTTAATACACCCTTCAGTGTACACTTTTGGTTAAGGGGACAGGGACCCACTAAAATTATCCGAGTAACGGGGCATCTTCAGAAGATAGATACGAGAGGAAGGAGACAGGAATCTTACCATAATCCTGTGTTCTGCAGCAGTTGGGAAAAGGTGAGCATCTTGGTCTTTGCAAATTATAGTAAAATGCGTCCTCGTGGACCCTGGGAGTGGATAAGACTTCGCAAGTAGGAGTTTTTGGATTTTCTCTATTGTGACTTCTTTAACCTCAGCATACTGGCCAGTGAGAGTGCGTTTGCTCTGGTTACGTCTGCCCGCTTCCCCCTGTAAATATCTGGGCATCTTTTCCCTGTCAGGTAGTTTCTGCTTAGTCAGAATTTTGGCTCATTCATAGAGCCTTATGGCCCATCCAGCTTCTCTCTTCCTAGTCTCTTTTAGCTACACATATGGCTGCTGTATTAATTGTTGGATTCTTTCAGCTCACAGCAACCTCAGACTTCTGGGCTTAAGCGATTCTCTTGCCTCCGCCTCCCAAGTAGCTGGGACTACAGGCGCCCACCACAACGCCCGGCTATTTTTTGGTTGAAGTTGTCATTGTTGTTTGGCAGGCCTGGGCTGGATTTGAACTTGCCAGCTCTGGTGTCTGTGGCTGGCGCCCTAGCCGCTGAGCTATAGGCGCCAGGCAAATTTATTTCCTAATCTTGATGCCTAAAATTGAGAATCTGTTCTTAACAAGGGTATCTTTATAGGACATTCACTTCCGTAAGCTCAGACACCCTCTTTGAATAAAGGAAGACATAACATCAGAAGCTCCTGCCTGGGAAGGGAACGCAGTGGGTGGCAGTTAGCGTTTTATGTAACTCTACTCTCAGGTAAGTAATCGGCCACCTATCTCAGATGGCACTGTCTTTAAAGAGAGACAGAAAATATCACCCTAATCAGCAAAATCTATTGTGATCTAAAGTACCTTTTTGTCAAAAAATAACTTATGATGGGCATAAAAAACAGTTTATTCTTTTAAGGGAGTAACTGCTTCCTTAAGAAGCAACCTCCCTTTTTCCCTATGGAATGTGTATAGAGAAAATTTATGCCCAGTGTCAGTGGTAAATTGTCTTAAATTCTGAAATACTGATACCTGAATCCTGAGATACGGTCTTACCTTTTCCACTGGATTTAAAGTACTACAAGTATCCTGTTTATGGTGGAGTCCTGAAAAATATACCTGGAACCTGATACTTCTGGAAGAACTCATTGTCCTATGTCAGTGGTTTTATCTCAGCAGTATCTTCTTTTTGATGTTGGGAAGAGAATCTGATACACCCTCAATTTATGCTGCATGTGGCGTCCAGTATTTCAGAGATGAAAGATTGTTAATATCCATCTGCAAGATTTCTCTTGGCTGCTTTGTTTTCCTCCTCAGGGTCACTGTCAACTATCCGTTTTCTTTCTCTTCTCCCCTCTGAACCTCATTCTCCTTCATTTTCAAAGCAGTGACTAGTAGGTTGAATGTTTTAGTGACGCTTGAGCTGCTGAGTCTTTAACTTTTGTGCCTGTTATCTCTGGCTAGTTTCCCTGTCAACTTCTAAAAAGGAGAACCACATTTATAAAGTAATGTCTTCGTTTGTTTTAGGTCACTTTGAAATGGGATGTGATGTGAGAGGCAATGTGTAAGCTCCTGTTTACCAACAGGTTGTTTTGATTATGAATTTATAGGAATTTGCTGGGGAAAAGAAAGATGAACAGCACCATACAGTAGAACCTCTGTAAGTTGACCACCCAAGGGACTGTAATAAACTGGCCAACATACAGAGGTGGTCAACATAAGGAACTAGGCCTGCTGTACTGATAACAGAACACATGGTGCATGTCTAGTCTATGAAAATTAAGTCAACTTCAGGAGGTGGTCAGTGTAGGGCTGTGGTCAATGGAGGGAGATCTCCTGTATTTGGAAGGGGCAACTACATGGTCTGATTTTATTTTGGGAAGTTTCTTTTGGTGGTCTTGAATTCTGTGTTTTAATCTGCTTAAAAATGCCTTTTTAGCACACATGCAAAATTAAACATTATTATTTTATTAAAAACCTCGCAATACTCTTTATTATTTAGGGAAAAAACCCTTCTAAATCCTTTTTGCTAAGGACATGTGTAATTTAAAGCTTTCATTTTGACGCCTGGTTTTAGCTGATAGGCACGTTAATCTCTATTTGATTGCTTTGGTGAGGAGTTGAAAATCACCTAGTGCCTGGCTTAGAGTGTATTTGTAAACGTGCTTTCTTTAGGTTTTCATTTTCTGAAATAATAAAGTGAATTTTCCTACTGTTGTCTGCAGATTTGTTTATCCGATTGCCAGCTTTAAATAGGAAAGTTTAAGCATTTTCCCACACCCCTATGTGTATCCTTTTCTCAATGCCCGGTGGTCTGATCAATGTAATACACACAGGGGCCTCTTTATTAGTTACTTTGTAGCATAACAATGCTCTAAGAAAGTGAATTTTTTTTAAAAAGAATTTCCTATTTTCTATTTTGGTTTAATTTTCATTGCATTCTTTTATTTTTGCCCTTGTAAGTGCCAGTGTGTGTGTGAATATGGTTATATATAGAATATATAATGTCAACATTTTTCTTTACATGTAGGGAGACAAAAGATATGTGTGTGTGTGTGTGTGTGTGTGTGTAGTTAGGACAGGAAAAATTATGTGTAATAGGTATTTAACTCTTGGGGAGAATTTTATTTTATCTCTTGAGATAAAGTAATCTGTGATCAGAATCAAATTTTGAAAACTTCTTTTTTTCTCCCTGCCATGAGGATTTTAAAAACTATTGAAGCTGACAAGATGATTCTGATAACAGATACTTAAGGAATGCCCATGGTGTGCTACGGACTGGGCCAGTTACTTAACATACTTCATCTCTGATCTTTTCATCGTTCCTGGGAGGGTTCCTGTGATTATCCCAGTTCTACAAACGAGGAGATGGAGACTCGGACAGGCACACAGTCTGTTGAAGGTCACGTAGCTGAACCTGAACCCAGTTCTGTCTGGTTGCAAAGCCCTTGTTTCTTCCAGGGCTCCCTTCGGCTGCTCTGCGTTTGCTGTCTGATCTGCTTTTCTAATTCTCAAACTTCAGAATGAGTGAATTTCTAGAAGACTGGTCCCTATTTTTTAAGTGGCATCACATGACAGTTGTGGTTGAAACTGCAGGCGGACCCTGGTTCTCATCCCGGTGGCATCATTTACTAGCTTTGTGACCGTGAGCCAGTTACTTGGCCTCATGGTGCTTTATGGAGTTTCATCATCAAAATCAGCACCATCAGGCTGTGCTTGGTGGCTCACACCTAGCACTCTGGGAGGCCAAGAGAATCACTTGAGCTCAGGAATTTGAGACCAGACTGCACAAGAATGAGACCTCCTTTACTAAAAGTAGAAACGTTAGCCATGCATTGTGGTGGGCACCGGTAGTCCCCACTACTGGGGAGGCCGAGGCAGGAGTCGCTCTCAAACCCAGGAGTTCAAGGTTGCTGTGAGCTAGGCTGATGGCATTCTGTCTTGGGCAACAGAATGAGACTCTTGTCTCAATTAAAAAAAAAAAAATCAGGACCATGATAGTGGCCTTGTGGGGCTGAATTAAGGATTAAAGAGCAAGAATGTGTAATGCATAGTGATTATAAAAGAGCATTTGGCACTGAGGAGTTACGTGTCTTTGGGCTAAAACTTTTCATTGTCAGCTTGTTTAGCCCTTACAACAACCCAGTGAGGCAGGTACTTTCATCCCTGTTTTACACTGAAAGTCCTCCGTGTGTGAAGACTCTCACTGTTTCTATTTTTCACGTCAGTGTACCCTGCCACTGGTATGGCTAATTGAGAATTTACTGAGGAGAGAATTCATGGTCACTCAGTAAACATTAACGAAGCACCTACTATATAGTAATTAAGATAGTCCAGTGTTCTCCAACCCTCATATTTTAGTGCTAATTTTTATATATTTGCCTAATATTTTAATAGATTTCTTTTGTGAGGTTAAAAAATTACTCTTATGATAGCACTTATTGAAACATTTAGGAATTGTTAACGTTAAACCAATAGGAGAAGGATGGACAAAGGGACGTGTACTGCAGACTACTTCTTATGGGTCCTTAACATAATGAATGCTACTGTGTGGGTGGACAGGGCTTTGAAGATGACGTGAAATGAGGACTTTTAAAAATGCCCTCTACTCTCCCTCTTTCATTCTTTGTTTTATACAAAATACTAAAAAACTCGCAATTGATAAATAAATGCCATAAAGCAGAAATCCTCAAAGGCCTGTCATGTGCCCGCATCGATGATGGGGACAGTGGGAAGCGCAGAATACTTATTAACATTAATGCTAAAGTGTTGACAACTGTAAAGAGTGCTGAGCAGTTCTGGCAGTGGACTTACATTTCATTATAGCAGAGAGAGTTTCCCACACCGAGTGAAAACACTGTGGGTTTTGCTTGTGTACGTCCAAGCCCTGAAACCAGACTAGTAAATTCAAACTAAACGGCAGACTGTTAAGCATTTTTAAGTATCTTCTAGATGTTTATTAAAAGAAAAAAGATGCTAATACACCACTCTCTAAATATAGCTGTAATCTCCTGGCAGGTAGTGAAGTGTACTGTATGGGTTAGGAGAGTCCTTCCTTGCATTTTTAGAGAAAGTGAAACTATACTTAAACCATGAAACAGCTTAGGAAGAGTGCTGAGTCTATTCTTTGGGAGGACCTGAGCAACTATGAGCTGGCTGAATGTCAGAGTTTAAATCTCCCCTCTTGTACCTGAACAGGGGATAGGTTGATTATCCTCCATCTACTTATGTGGTCTCTGTTGAGCACCTGCATGTGCCAGACATAGCTACATCCCCGTGACATAAAGAGGAAGCTCCCTTTGGGGTCTGACCTTGAACTTGGACGGTCTGCAGAAGAGAAACAGGGAAATGATTACACCCCAGTGATAGAATTCTGCAGTGGAGATGTGTAACCTGTCACCCCCATCTCCAAAGTCCTGTCTTTCATCAGTGGCATGTCATATAGTTACTGTCTATCCCAAAGGAAGGGATTTTAAATCCAATTTGGGAAATTTCTAGCCGTCCACTTGCAAAGTTTGTTTTAAGACAAAATTGTAGCTAGAGACAGGGCTAATATTTTGATCAAACTTGGCAATTCTGTTCATAAAAACAATTTCTGAAGTTAAGTGCCCCCTATATCAACATGTATTAAATGCTAACACCAACTGAATATAAGAGTGTGTGTGTGTGTGTGTGTGTGTGTATTTATTTCCTTGATATGCATGTATTAATATCATGCTTTTATCTTGTGTGTACACTCTGGACTCTGAGACAGTCTGTTTAAACTCTCAACAAGGAAGAGAAATGGAGAAAAGAAACAATGGTTTTTTTGTTATTCCCAGTGAGTGTATTTGCCATTGTTCTGAGAACTTAACAAATGACTACAGGATGTGAATTTAACCGCATTGTGCCTTTGAACAAAGGTCTCCTGGTTGTAGTGGAATTTTTCACTTCCCATCATACTGCTCATGTGTTCACTTCTGTGCCCATGCTGATATCAGCAGCAGTTCACTATGATTTAACCAAGTAAACAAATAATTCCAGTGCAAACGAAATAGACCCAGGAAGCAAAAGGAATTACCATTATTTCTGACTCTGTCTTCCGGGTCAGCCTTTGAAGCTGAAGAGCTCTACTCTTTACTAGAAAAATACATGAACTGTTTCACTTACAAGAAATGCGGTGAATCGCTTCAGTGATGGATGCACCGAAGGCCTTGAATTCACCACAAAGCTGTATATCAAAGTAACAAAACTGCACTCTCATCACACGAATATGTGCAAATAAAAAATAAGCAGGGGAAAAAAATAAAATAATAATTAAAAAAATCATCCCTGTAGTACCTCCCTGCTGTGGAGGCACTATTCAGCTGGCAATGAGGCAGTGTGTATAATCTTAATCTCAATTGGACACATGTACAATTATAGTATCTATGACAATTTCAGTAAAAAGCTTTTTCTTTTTCCACCCAGAAGAAGCTACACAAGCATTTAACATAGAACTGTTAGGAACCAGAATTTTCCTTAGATATATTGGGTTTGATTTTTATGGATTATTTTTCTTGATCCAATTGAAATGAGTTGTCCTTAATTTTTTTTTTTTTTTTTTTTGAGGCAGGGTCTTGCTTTGTTGCCCTGGCTAAAGTATAGTGGCATCATGATAGCTCGCTGTGACCTCCCACTCCTGGGCTCAGGTGATCTTCCTGCCTCAGCCTCTTGAGTAGCTGGGACTACAGGCTCCTGCCACAAGGCCTGGCTAGTAATATTTCTATTTTCAGTAGAGATGGAGGTCTTGCTTTTTGCTTAGGCTGGTCTCAAACTCCTGTCCTCAGCTGATCCTCCTGCCTCGTCCTCCCAGAGTGCTAGGATTATAGGCATGAGCCCCTGTGCCTAGCCTTGCCTTTGATTTTGACCTATCTTTTGGCATTGACTGTACATGTCATCTCTTTGAAGAAGCACCCTAGCCTTGTTAATCATCTCTTCCACTTCATCATTGATGTGTTAATCCCTGCATGTGCCTGTTTCATTTAATACTCATAGCGGGCAAGTGAGGAGACTAGCCTGAAGAGTTAAAACATTGGTTTGAATCAAATCGAGTTTCTCTCTAAAGTCCCTAAATCCACTCCTCACCTTGATCGCTGTACTGCTTAGAGCAGTTTTCTCTTTGTCCCAGGAGAATGCTGCTCACGAGGTAAACCAGTAGGCTATTTACAACAGCCACGTTGCTGCTCAGTAGAGAAGTTCTCGGCTTTGTAAGGTAGTCAGATAACAGCACGAATGATAAACTTTGAAGCAAACTTGTGCATCAAAATTAGCAATTAAAAAATGAATGAAAACAAGAAAAGTAGGTTCAAGGGAAGTAACTTCTGTTTCCTAACATCAGAGTAACTTGTGAGGGCCTGGAAGGCATCTGTAAAGTTGTGAAGACAGTCTTCCCTTTTTAAAGGTTGATTCTAATAAATGGCTTCTTCAGTTCCTCAGCCGGGACAGTTAGACAGCGTTGAGATGACTGGGAAAGCGATTGTGAGACCAGACATTTTTGCATTGAGAGAGGAGTGCTTGCTTCTCCAGACCCCTTGGAAAGAAGATCAGGAATGGGTTTGGATATATTCTCTTCTTCTTTGGCTAAGGGCATCTGTCTGATGAGCATTGGATTTGAACAATAGAGGGACAACAGAGAGCTACAAACAGCCCTCTGGGATTTAGTGGGAGGGAAACGAAAGATGTCACAAGAAAAGTCTTCCTCTCTTTGGAGAAGGGGACAGAACTGGAGGCCTCTTGGGGAAGAAGTTCCCTTAGGACCCGACATAGCTGCACTCTCCAGGGCTGTTGACCAGTAAGTTGAAAGTTACTTGTAGAGGGAAAGTGTGTGAACATACCCCAACTATCTGAAGTATTAATTTTTTTTTTAACGACACAAAAGGACATCTAAGGGCCTCTTAGATGCCTTTGGTACCACACAGGGCTGCTGAGAGAATTGAGATTTTGCTTGGTTGGTTTTTTACTCACTGCCCAATCAAGCTAACAGTGTCCCATAAGGATTAGTGTTGCTTTCCTGAGTACATGGTGGTGGTGGTGGTGGTGGTGGTGGTGGTGGTGTCTGTGCTCATTTGTGAGATTAACTGGGTACCTCTTCTCACCTCAATAATCAGTGCTCCATGGGAAAAGAACAGAAAAGCACAAAAGATCCCAAATGTCCTACTGTTCGTTTGATTTCATTTCCAAGATAGAGCAGACGATCCTAGAAGGCGGTATTTGTTGCCCTGCTATCTGCTGTTTGAGGATTCATTTTTTCCCCTTGCATCTTATTTAAGTCCTTCCATGTCTTCCCCTGGTCTATTTTTTCCAGTAATCTTTCTTTACTCCTCAAAAGTACTATTTCCTGCTTCCTGAAAATAAAATGATCCCAACTTTTTGCCTGTTGCTCCCCTGCCTACTTTTTAGAGTACTGTCATTTCATGGTTCTGCCCCTCATGTACCAATTATATGACGCTTTCAAGGTCCAACCTAAATGCTCACCCCAAAGTCTTGCTTCCTGTGATTCTTAGGGAACATTGCCTATAGTTGCATAATGCAGCAAATTAGGCATAAAGCTTATTTTCTTGGGTAGCTTTTAAGTTCCTGGAGCGTAAGAAGCATGTCTGTTTCCAGCTTTATATCCTGAGTTACGTTAACACAGTTCATGCTGTGTAGTGGGAGCTGGTCGTTATTTGTTGAATGGCTGCATGAACACCCATCAGTCTTTTAATTTTCCTAATAGTCTCCTCTGTGTCCAGTTTGGGGTTTCTCTTTCTCTCTTTTAGACACCACACCTTTTGGAAGCCTGGAGTTACCTTTGGAGAAACGTGACACCATTTGATTTTGTCTCTGGGGCCTTGTCCTCTATGTTCAGGACAGTCATGTTCTGTAGGGACTTGGTTCTTGCTGTAGTGAACTCACCTTGGTTGAGCATTGGCCTTGGAGTGGGAGCGTGTAGGATAAGAGGATCTCTGTCGTCGTCCATCCTTACCCTGGTATGAGTGGGGCTTCTGTATCCCAAAGTCATGATTTCCGAGCATGGGATTTTGTCCAGTCAGCTTTCCCAGAAGGATGATATATTTGAGTACTGTGAAAGTGAACTTGTCCAAGATGTTCCCTTGGGAATTTTCTCAGCTTTTGTGGTTCTTTACAGGTTGCTTGTCTAATTTGGACATTGATTTACCTCTGCTGTCCCACGGGCCTTCAGCAGTGACAGCAGCAGTGCTGGTGATTCAGAAGAGAGAGGCTTTCTTGCAGAGCACAGGGCTGGTGTCAGTTTCTTCCAGTGTATGTGGTTTGGTGCTGTTTAAAACCTTTCTGCATCATGATTCCCATCAGTAAAAGTCATACCAGTAATTTCTCTTTATTTTCTCCTTAATGGTGACCTTGTATTAAAAGATGTTTATGCAATTTCTACACAACCTAATATTTTCAAAGTAGAGAAACTTTAAGTGATTTTTCTGATAGTAAGCTATTTCTGTCTAAATTATGATGAAAACATGGATATGAGTTTGGAATTAGTGATTATGCTTTTTTTCCTGCCTCCCCTTCATAGAAACACCTGCTTCCAGGGCTGGCTTTAACTGTTAAATGCATACACGGTCAGCCTTTCAGAGCCATGGGGTGCACATTGGCGAATTCTACAAACTGTAGCTGGAAAAAAAAAAAAATGAATGGTTGTATCTGTACTGAACATGAACAGACTTTTTGCTTATCGCTATTCCCTAAGCAACATAGTATAACAAGTATTTACATTGCATCTACATTATCTTTGATATTATGAGTAACCTAAAGATGATTTACATAGATGGAGGATGTGCATAGATTATATACAACTACTATTTAATTTTACATAAGGGACTTGAGTATCCGTGGGTTTTGGTGTCTGCTGAGGGTCCTGGAACCAATTCCTCAAGGGACAACTGTATATATATTTTTCTTTTGTGAGGAGTAGGTCAGGGGATAGGATAATCTGTGCTTTTCACATAATCAAAAGTTTCTGAAATGTGATTCTTTGATTTTTCCAGGTCTGTATTTCTGCTATAGAGGAAGGTGGTAGAGGTTACTATAAATAAAAAGTTAGAACAATTAGTTTGTCCCCTTCCTGCATTCCAAGGGGACCCTTTCTTTGTGCTGGTTTCTAACTCGGGCTGAATCCTCTTAGGTAATGAAGGTCCCTAGGAAATTGAACGAGGTGGATCTGTAATGGAATGCGCTCCCTATGTGACTTGAGGAATTCCAGCTCATTATTTCCCTGGCACCCTTTGTGGATTGTTCTTGCATAACTTGGGAGGGTGGGATTCTTTTGAAGACCTGGTAGAGCTGCAGTGAAGCACATAATCAACGATTTTGGTTTTGTGACTTTATCCGGGTGTATAAGGTAACTACCTTGTGGAAACACAGTTCTAGCTTGATTCCAATCAGTAAAAGTCATACCAGTAATTACCAGTCATACCAGGCCTGAGAGAAGTCTCCTTTACCTGACAGCACACCCGCTGCTGCTAATACCTCGGGCTGGAGCTGAGCTCACCTCCTCCAGCTGAGTGTCCCTTTGGCCTCCTAGGCTGGCCTTTTGAAAAGCTTCCTTCCCAGGAGATTGGTGGGTAAAGCATCATGGTACAGGAAAGGGGCAGGCTTGCAAGCAGTCACCCACGCTGGGGAGTGCCTGGCGCAGAGCAGGTGACCGAGACCTCCTGAGGAGGTCAAAGTCCTCTCCTGTCTATGAGATCACCTGTGCCTAAGAGGTGTGGTGGAGAAATTAGTTTTGCCTTTGGAAGTTTGAAAGCGTAAGAATAATGTCTTACAGAATAATGTCCCCAGCTTCTATCAATGTCTCTGCCTAAAGACTGGTATTTCTTTAAGGCTTGCTCTAGCTGAGAATGGTGATTCTCCACTTGATTAGATGACTCACATCACTGAAAAAAGACACTTAGCCCCTCTGGACTGCCCAAAGCCAGGAATTTCTTATAGGAATTCCAAGGAGATCTTTCTACAGCCAAACACAACTTCTCCGTTAGTGTGCAGGCATGCTTCTGTTTCTTTTAAAACAAATTAGGCCGGTAAGTCATAAATTTGAAAAATATTTTGCTTCTTGTGTTTGTTATTGATCAAGGAGAATAAATAGCTGGCCTTAAGCAAAACAAAAACAAAAACCCAAGCCAGCCCCAAGTTCGTTGACAGATGATCATTCTACCTTTGCCAAGGGTAAGGATACAGCTTCTCAGGGAGATGGTGAGCCTTTCCTGTCTCCCTCAGATTTGGTTCACTCTTCACCTTCCTTATGTCTTTGGTCACCTTGCCCTTTTCTATTTCCACCCCTCCTACTGGGTGGGAAGATGAAGGCTTTGGGGGGAAGTGCCTGGGAGCCTTGTTTCTATCTGAACTATTAATATATTTCCTGTCTTTCCTCTGGTTACAATGTTTCTCCTCTCTTCAGCTTTTATCCAGCTGTGAATGATTCCCTTTGTCCAGCTTATTGGAACGCCCTGTGGGAGGGATGCTGCCCAGAAGTGTAACTGTATTGCCTTAACTGCCTGGTCCTTAGAGATGCCAGATCGCCCTTGGCACCTGAAAAGACCCTCCTCTCTGGCGAAGTGCAGTTGTGAGGTCACTCTGTCCTCCACCGGGTACCACAGTGATGACCTTTCCCCCAGCTGTGTGAAAAGGCTTATTTTTTAGGTTTCTAAAATACAAGTCTTAGCCTAGAAGGGAGTTTTTCCCTGCCCCCCCACCCCCATTTCTCCTTGTGTGATTCCTTCCAGCTGCTGTTTCTTAACAAATGTCAGGTTTGTTTCTCCTGTGTCACCTCCAGGCAACTGACATTCGTGACTAATTATTTAAAAGGGCAGCTTTTAGTTTATTGTGATGAAAACAGAATCCTCTGTTAAACCATATTTGAGCAGGTGACATTTTGGTGTTTTCGGTTTGGAAAACAGATCCAGGAAAAGTAGAGTTTTCAACAAGGTAGTTGGAGAAGTCAGCAGGTCCAAAGCAAGCTTCCGAGACTTATTCCTGATGCTGTGTGTACTCTCTGAACTAATTCCAGGCCTTTAAACTTGATACTAGACAGCCAGGCCAGGTCATCATGAGGCTTAGGGAAGGGCCATCTTGGAGCAAAGAACTCTTATTCAGATAACATTTTTTCCCTGTAAAATCAGCCTTAGTTTGGAGGATATGGGAATGGTGTGGGGGAGGTTGGTGATGGGCGTGATTGGACTCCTGGCTGTTTGGTTAGTGGCATTGGTTTGTGGGAATGGCTTGGCTATGAAGGATGCATGAAAACTCACCACAATATAGACTTATTTCAGAATTGGGTTTTATTTTGGCATAAGCAACTGCATACCATTTTTGAGCCCTCATTAAGAAACCTTCATTAATTGGGTGTTACGTATGGTCAAGTGCAAATATGGAATAGAGCAGGTTGAAAACACGTGGATCTTGGCACATCCTTAGACCCTCAAACCAGACAGGTAAGGGGTGGTGTGTGCTAACGTGAAGGCTGCTCCAAGACATACAGCAGTGGGTATAAATAACAAGTGGCCAGAGGAAGACTGGAGTTGAATATCATTCCAAAAAAAAAAAAAAGGAGCAAACCACTGCTTTTTTTGGACTTTTAGGGTAGAGGGTTTGCAGTCTCACCTCCGTTCATGGTACTCTGTTTTTGGTGGCCTGGGCACGGCCTTTCTCAGGTACCCTGTGCCACCTTGTTGCTTGACTTTCGTTATCCTTTATCCCTCACTCTGTCCTTCCCCTCCATACTCAACCTCTTGAATGTTCGTGTATATTCTTTAATTTGTCTATGTTCTTAAAAAAGTGTTGTTTTGTTTTTTCCCCCCGGGGTGAAATTCATAACATAAAAGGATCCCTTTTAAAGTGAACAATTTAGTGGTTTTTAGTACATTGAAACCATTTCTACCACTCCCTATCCTTATTCAGCAGTTCCTTTTCCTTTTCCTCTCCCTCAGCCACTGGCAACTAGCAGTCGTCTTTCTCTTTCTAAGGATTTACCTAGACGTAGATGTGAGATGTGACCTGTGTGCGTGCACGTACTTTAAAGTCACCTTTATTGGAGGTTATAATTTATATGATAAAACGCACTCACTTCTTAGT
>NW_003852485.1:7045556-7047773 GCF_000181295.1 Otolemur garnettii | reverse complement strand
TCGCATTGACAAAAAAGTGGCTGTAGAATGTTCTGCTATTATATATACCACAATTGAACTATTTCCGTCATTGAGAGATTTACAGGACGGTTCTATTTCATTTATAGTCATGAACCACATCAAATGAACATGAAGGATCAAGGGAAATTTTATATACACACACACACGTATATGCACATACACAAATATACATACACACACAGAGAGAAAATGCCAAAAAAGGTACACAAATTTTAAGAAATGAAAAAACCGTATTAAAGTTGTAATACTCAGTATACACTGGTAACAAAAGATGAATACAGGTCGCGTTGAAGCACCTCTTGTAATTGCAGAAGTCAAACTTGACTTCGGTATTAACAAATACAATGTTTACCTTTCTTAAAATGGGGATGCATTTTTTGGCACCCTTCTTACATATATTCATTGCAGAAATATGGCCAAGCAATGAGAATAAGCCAAGAACATATAAACATTCCACATGGCAGTAACCACTCTAATCAATTTTTAATGCGGCCTTCCATTGTCTTATACATTTTCTAATGGGAAATCAGCCGTTTAGGAGAAAAGATGATACTATCAATGAAGTTTTATAGTAGAAAGTTTATAATATACTGTGAAGATCTTTTTCTCTAAGAGTAGTAGTGAATATTTATCAAGGCTTAAAATGCATTAGAGACTGTTCTAGAGTTTTACACCATTTCACAGGAGTCATGTGAAGTGTGCACGGTTATTGTAGCAGAAGAGATTTGTGTATTTTTAAAATCTACACAGATAGTTTTATGCTCTAGCTCTTAACTGTTTCTCACTTTTTTCTTCAGCACTGTCCACTTATGATTCATCTATCCATCCATCTTGCTTATATGTCTAGACACATGTTGTCACCGTGGGTTTCCTTGTCTATTCCTCCAGCTCCTGGCCCCACTGCAGGGAACAGAGGGCATCATGCCCTCATGGTCCTATGGGAGGAGTCGCTGGGAGATACATCCAGCAACAGGACAAATGGATAACGGGGTTATTAATGTACTTAATATGTCTTCTCCAGGATGGCTGCCCTGCAGAAGATATATTAAGTCTTCTTAGTTAAGAAGTCTAGTTTTATAGTCTGTAGTTTATAGTATTATTATTTGTGTGGTTTCAAAGATAATTTGTATAAATGCCTAAAACAATGGACCAGAAAGGTATACATCAAGTAGGTAATGCTGGGAACATGAACAAGGGAACCGAGAGAGTTGATGGTCACAAGAATGTCTTCATGTGTAACTTGCCGTTATAATTTGTTGTTTGGAAAAAAGGTGTGGAAACATGATCTTTACCTAAAGGTTATGGTTTCATGCTGTGAGCACATTTGGAACTGTGAATGTGTATGGGTTAAGATTAGTCGTGGTCCATGAGATGACTTCTTTTGCAGGCAGGTGCTCTTTGAGGCATGTCTTGAATAGTTGTCGAGTAATACCAGTAAGCCATCTGGAGACATTTAATCTCAGTCCCTCCCATCTCACACGGCTCAGAGAGGTTAAGTAATTTTCCCAAGGGCATGGGATCAGGAGAGCTGGCCAACACCAAGGTGGAGAGGTGAGCCAGGGCAGACAGCTTCTTTCTGGAGGGCTCATTGATTGAAACATTAAGGTTGGAGAGGAAGTTGGTGCTGTTTTTAGGTAGGTAAGGTGGGGAGGAAACATTCTGGAGAACAGTCCAGTTTCAGTAACTTCCTTATGTCAACACTTCACGGAATGAATGTATTCATTTCGTTTGGTCTGTTTACTAAGCACAGGGTATTAAGATAGTCTTGCTTTACAAGCTGCCACTCTTTCTGTACAGGGAAGGTATGTGGTCTTCAAGTTACAGCTCAAGCTTTCTTTCCCCACTTAAGGTTCTGGATGGCTGAAGATACGTTTTCTAAAGGTGCTATTCAAGTTTCTTTTCTTAGTTTCAGTTGAGATGTTTCATTCTTTATCTGGAGCCCAAATGAATAAAGATCAGATCAATCAGATTTGAAAGTAACTGTAACAGAGTGGGGCAGTTTACTACAACCTCTCCGGTCTCAGTCCCTGGCGCCATCACCTTACCCACACCATGATGATGATGACAGACAGTTTGGTTGGTAAGAGAACCAGTGACTGTCTGTGTCTGAATTTTGCTTTTAGAGCCAGGCATAGGAATATAAACATGAATGCACTGTGCAAAAAGAGGAGGTGTTGGCACACAGCTACACCAATA
>NW_003852485.1:7042209-7045523 GCF_000181295.1 Otolemur garnettii | reverse complement strand
TGTTGATGATGCTTTATGAAGCAGACATATGTTTGCTACTCACAACTAAGTAAAATTAAAATATAAGAATAAATTGGAAGGCAGATGTAGATTTAAAGCCCTCTTTAAGGCAGGAATACCTCCCATCACGAAGTATTACCCAGAACTCGGTGGCTTAGAGGTTAAAGGCACAAAGCATGGGTGGAAAGGCAGAAGAACCTCTGGGTTGGCTTTTGTTCCCAGGGTTGGTGAACTCTCTGTAAGCTCTAGCAGAGAAATGACCCTTAAAAGCAGGTGCATGTATGTGGTAAGTACGTGATGAATGTGTGCTGACCAATCAATAATTAATACTACTTCCTCTTGACTCATGTGGTTGAAATGAAGACCGGTCACTCCAATTGCAGTATCTGCTTGTGTTGAGCAGGCAAGTTGAGCAGTGTTGCCATAATTAGTAACACTCCAGAGATGAAATTAGGGTGAGGTAGGAGAGATAACAGTCACGCCTTGCCTTATGGGTGTATCTGAGTTAAAAGAGTTTTATGGTCAAGATTTCCACATACTTGATCATTCTTTGCCCTTGACTATTAAAGGTGTAACATTTTTTAGTTGGGTTGAGAGGAACAGACGTTTCAGTTTGTTCGTTAGGATTAGATGACGAGAGAAAATGGGCTAATAAATTACATTTCTTTCTTTGTTCCTCTTAAACCGTATAATGCCTGTTGATGATCGGAACTTTGACAGGAACATTTTTGCTTGATCAGAGAATGACGTAATAATGTCATAGGGGCATAATAATGAAATCGTATATCATTTTGTGTAGATTTTATTTCCGATAAAAAGAAAACTGTCCCTGGCATTTCCACAGAAAACAAAAAGGAGATTAAAAAAATTTTCCAGTTAGATTTTAGACCCATTATTCAGAGTTTGACAGTTTGCCAAACTAGTACATAAACTGATGGTAGTGGTTGCCTTGATGTGTGCAGCTTGGGTGATCTAAGAACTGGTAATGTCTCTTGCAGTACCTCTATTTAATTTCTATAAGGTAGCAACTTTTATGAAACGACAGCCTACGTTTTCTATCACAACCCTATTCTTTGAGTCCAGAGGGGTGGGGAAAAAATGGTGATAAATGACCTTGAAGAGAACTTTTGATATTTTCACTGTAATTTTGTGGGTTTAAGTTTTTATTTTTAAAACTGAGTGTGATGTTTGTGAAAAGTATCAGTTTCCAGTAGTTTCGGAGTAGTGGCAATATGACCCTCTAAAAAAGTAAGCACATAGACGGGTGTTGTGGCTGGGGCCTGTAGTCCCAACTACTCCAAAGGCTGAGGCAAGAGAATCACTTAAGCCCAAGAGTTTGAGGTTGCTGTGAGCTGTGACGCCAGAGCACTGTACCCAGGGTGACACAGTGAGACTCTGTCTCCAAAAAAAACCCAACTAAGCACACATATACCTGTGATGCCTTCAGAATGAGCATGTCCTTTCACAGTGTGGGTGAGAATTGAGATTTTTCCCTGATTATGCTAGTAAGAGAGAGGTTCAAAGTTACATATCTAAAGTAGACATTCAGCTTCACAACTGAGCCTTATTTTTTTTCCAAAATAAATATTTTTCTGGTGACCTCTCTTGTTATTACTTAAATAAGTCTCACTTAGAGTGGTGCCTGCGGTTCAGAGGAGTAGGGCATCAACCCCATATACTGGAGGTGGCGGGTGCAAACCTGGCCCTGGCCAAAAAAACAGTGTCACTTATTAAAACTCATTTGACTTTCACTTAAAAAGTATCACCAATAAAAACTTACCAAACTGCTTCTGTGCATTTGTCTCATACGAATCTGTGGATACAAAGCAAAGAATTGGAACCTGAGATTCTGGGGTTAACCAAAGTAAGAGGTAGGTAGGCTTCTCCAGATTTCCATGGAAGAAGGTGGAGAATGTGATTTTAGATCCTTGTAATACCCACTAATCTTGTGGTACCAGTCAGGCTAAGCTGGCCTCTGATGTGTTCGTAAACACCCCCCATATGACCAGAGCTTGACACAAGTGTCTTTCTTGTTCTCAGAGTCCCCCAGTGGATGTGAGAGATGGTCAAGGTCAGCTGTGCTTCCTGCAGCAGCTCAGGCTGCCGAAGGGGAAGGCGTTCCCTTAGCTTAGGGGTCCCCAACCCTGGGCCAGCTGCACGGCTGCTCTGGTTTTATTGGCTTGTAGCAGTCACATGGCCCTGTGCTTGCAGGGTGATGCAGTGCCCTGTGTTCTGCTGGGAGACCCCGGTGAGCTCTGTCATAGGTGTCTAAATGAGCACTGAGATGTCAGAGACGGCCCTGCAACTAGAGATGAGGATTTGAGAGAGGTCATTTACAGAAAAGGAACTGGTGGAATAGATTTATAAGGAAAGCATATACATACTTACAGAGGGTACCATTTTCCACGATGGTGTCTCTGCATGTACCTTTTTTCACAACCCAAGCAGTGTGCTGTCCTAAGAATAGCAATAGCAGGTGTCAGGAAAGCCAGAGGGGTTCTGTTGCTTCTGTTGTTGACTGAGGCTGTCTGCCTCCAAAGGTGTACTTGGAGAGCCCGGCACAGTGGCACACAACTCTAGGGCCTGATGCTCCGAGGCTGAAGTGGGAGAATGCTTGAGCCCACTAGTTAGAATCCACCCTGAGCAATCTCCATATGAGATCTCATCTCCACTTGTTTATTTAAGGGTGATGCAGTCCTGTAGGTTAGTAGATTCTTAAATTTTGATTATGACAAGTTGTACTGGTAATAACTTAGATGGTGAGCTGGTAAAAATGCCTATTTTTATTTTATTTTATTTTATTTTTGAGACAGAGTGTTATTATGTTGCTCTTGGTAGAGTGCTGTGTCATCACAACTCACGGCAATTCTCTTGCCTCAGCCTCCCAAGTAGCTGGGACTATAAGTACTCGCCACATTGCCCTGCTATATTTGGTTGGAGTTGTCATTGTTGTTTAGCCGGCCCAGGCTGGGCTCAAACCTGCCAGCTTTGGTGTATGTCACCAGCACCCTACTCACTGAGCTATGGGTGCCGAGCCAAAAATTGCCTATTTTTAAATTCTCATTGGGATTAGGAGAAAATTTATATGTACTCTTATGCATGTTAAACATTATGAGGACGTTGACTTTCTATTATCTTTTTTCTCAAGTGTATTATTACTTGACCTTGACATATAATCACACATATTGTGCTGCTACACCAAGAACACCTCCAGAATAGGGGTCTGTAGGTCAGATAATGATCCAGTTTCTTTGGGTATTTACTGTGTTTATTCTCTTTCTCTGATTTAGCCTTTGCCACCACTATTTTTACTT
>NW_003852485.1:6998754-7042081 GCF_000181295.1 Otolemur garnettii | reverse complement strand
ACAGCAAACACAACACCTGGTACATTTTTATGGCTCAATAAATGTTAGCTATAATTAATGTCATTTACATTTCAAAGCTCATCTCAAATAATTCTTTCATGACAACTTTTTTACATTATTCTATCCAGCAGTGGGTAAGATTTACTCTATTGAGCTGTCAGAGCATATTTTATCTTCTCTGACATTTTGTATTTTTTTTGTATATATACTTGTGCCCTGAGACCCAGCATGCCATAGGGTAGTGGGACCCTTTACCCATTGCTATGTCTTCTACATTGCCTTCATCTCATGGTTCATGTGATAGGTGGTTAATTCAAGGTCAAATGAGCCAAAATGAGGTAGAAGGGAACTTGGCTATCAAGTATTTGTAAAATGTTCCACCTGGTTTGGTGAAGTCTCATAAGCTGGCTATATAGATATTCTTGGAATAGGATTCTAATTAGAGTGTGTAAGTGTGTGTATATGTATATATACACACACATATACAGGGTACACATAAAGTTCATGTGCAGTTCACTATGTTAAATTATTTTAAATTGCACATGAGCTTTATGTCCACCCTGCATATATGTGTGTATATATATATGTATATGTTTCTCAATGTTTATGCAGTTGAAAGTAACACAACAACAAAAACAGAATGCAAAATGGCTTAAAAGATGATCACCAATGTAGGGTAGCAGTTTACCGATACTCAGAGGAGAACAATGTGACCTTGGTCTTTTATACAGCTGAGAAGGTGGCTTTCATATATCCATGCTCAGTTGCTTACAAGTCACAACTTTTAAACTGAGTCTGCATGTGGGAAGCTATGCCTGGTAAGGCAGAAGAGGGGTATTAAATGAATCTTACCTGAAGTTGGAGTCTCATAGAAAGAGTGGGGTTATAACCTGAGCCCAACTGGTTTTAATGGGGTTGGTTTCCATTAACTTTCCTGCCTGTTTCCCCTGGATAGCATAAGAAGCATGAAGACGTGTGTGAGTTTTCTTTACCGGAGATTGATTACCATCTTTGAACTCTGTATCTTCAAAGATATCCTTTAAAAAAACCAAAAAACTTAATTTATTTATTCCTTTAATTCTCTGTCAGAAGTGAGTGGGTGAGAATTTTGGGTGTCTATCTCATAGATCCATAATACTATAAAACTTAAAAAAATGCAGGGAGCCGAGTACTCTCGTTTTATAGTTAGGGTTGTATGATCTACTCCAAGTTACCGAGTGAACCAACAGTCTAGATCTCCTCATTTCTGCTGCAACACTGACTCATCAGATGTATCTCTGCGCTTGCACCAGGAAGTAGGAATGTGCTGTGTGCACTGGGCCGTGTGCACATGCCAGCGGTGGGACTTTGTGGGGGCCCCCATAAGCACACTGCTATCAGGGATTGTGGAGGCTGTAGAGTGTGTGCTATTCCTTGGTGGTAAACCACATGGATATTACGGGACTGGTGCAATTACATAAATTGAGGGCTTTGCTTTGAAAATTTTATTAAAAGAAGCTGACTGCTAAAACACATTTTCTTGTTTTTCTTGCCTTCATTACCAGGATTAACACTGTATTCTGAGATGGTTTTGAAAAATCTGCCAGGAAGGAAGTTGCATCCACACACTCCCTCCCCAACTCCCCCCCCAAAACAAAAGAACCCAGATCCCCTCACTATAATAAGTTTATTAGAGTCCTTATAATTCTCAAAAGTAAGTAGTTTAGATTTGGTTTCAGAGTTTTAAAAAAAAAATTAATATTATAAAATAGCTTCTTGATTGCAAATATATGCTCATTGAAGAAAAAAAACTGAAAATATAGAAAAGCACAAAGAAGAAAGTAAGTCACTCATAATCCCATCTGTAAAAGATAACCTCTGTTAATGTTTTGGTATTTACTACATATTCCCAAATTTGAGATACGTCTTTTTACAACCTGCTATTTTTATTTAATCTTCTATTGATTTTCCCCTTGTACTATTATAAGACAAATGCAATGTTATTTATTATTATTCTTTTTTTGGCCAGGGTTGGGTTTGAACCTGCCGCCTCCGGCATGTGAGGCCGGCGCCCTACTCCTTTGAGCCACAGGCGCCGCCCCAAATTCAATGTTATTTACAAATTGGTTTCAACATTTTAATGAAAAAATTTTAAATATGCAACAAAATTGAAATTTTTAGGGAATTCCCATATGCCCATCACCTATACGCATATTCTCCCATTAATTGTGTACCATATTCACTTTATCACTTGTCTGCCAGCCACCCCTTCTGTTCATTTATTGATGGATCCTATTTCTTCATCCATACGTCTCAAAGTGAATTTTAATGCAAAGCATTACTTTTAACCAAGCTGGTTTACTTGTAGCATTCAGTATTCAAAGGAATTTGTATTTTCTGAACATACACAAAGGAAAGCCTAGAGAGAGAATTTTGAGAGGGAATTGCTGAGAGAATTTTGTTAGATATAATAAGAAAGGATATCCAGGGATTAGAAGTTTGCCTCGGAACCGAGTTAATTATCTGCATTATTAGCTTCTGAGGTGGCACAAAAATACTATGAGAAATTATCTCCTCCTTACCCCCTCTTAATGCCTAATTGGGACTCTAGCATCGGGACACAGAAAATCTTTAGAGGGGCTAATACTTTTCTTTCTGTAGTTCTCCTGGCTATTAGAGACCTCAGTCCCTGGTAAATAGTGAACGTGGATTGACTTGGTAGGTAAAGCCCTTTCGGGTGGTTTCCACCAGCCACCCTATGGACCCAGGTTATACCTTCCCTAAGGGCCTGTTGCTGTCTTCTGTAACTTCACTCTTGCTTGTGATGTAGATAGTTTGCCGCAGTTTACCTGGTCTTTTTATCTGAAAGCTGAGTTTTTTCTTTTGCATTGACGAAGGGGGAGGCCACGGTGGTGGGATAGCCGTGATGAACACAGGAAACACCTCGTGCACGCATCTTTATGATACCTCCTTTTAAAGTTGCCTTACAGTGTCTGTTCCAAGGGGCGAGGCCAGGTGTGGCGACCTTGCTGTGTGTACAGTTCCCAGCACAGCACCTTGTGTATTTAAGGCACTTAATAAATACCCGTGGACAAGTAGACTGTCCCCTTTAAGCTCTCAGAATTCCTGCAGTTGTTCTACTCTACAAACACCTGGTGCCTTTCACAAGCGTTCCATGGACACATATCCATTCTTCAGACTTCATAATCTATTATTGTGTTTTCAAGTGGCTGGAGGCCCTTAAGATAGAGCAGCCTCTGTGTTTCTCTCTCCTCCTTTTCCCGTGTTTCACATGCCAGGGTGTTCAATCTCAGTGTCACGTCACCACCATTTAAAAGAAGACTCTACTCTGACATTGGTGACAGCTGTTCTTTCTCCTAAATTCAGCCTTGGGCAAAGCACCTTGTTAGGAGCTGAGGTCTGTGGAGCCCTGACTTTTATAAGTGGATTTCAGAAGGCAAAATGATTTCTTTTATCTTCCTTTGGCATTCTGTCTTTTTTTTTCTTATTCTTTTCTTCCTCCTCCTCCTTCTTTTTTTCTTTTTTTCCTGAGGACAGTTGATTCTTGGCCATCTCAGGCAGACACCCAATTTTTGGATTATCCATGTCCCTTGATTTTTCCCTCAGGCAATTCCAGTCCTCAGTGACTGGGCGAGCCAGGACCTTGATGCCTTCAAAGGACATCTGGTCCCTCCCCTCCCTCACCCTCTTTATCAACCCTCTCCTCTCTTTCAGGTATAGCCCCTCTAACTCTAACTCAGAAGAAGATTTTGCCCTCCCTGATCCCACCCTCTGAGACATGTGCCGATTTGGGGGACATTTTGGTTGTTGCACTGGAGAGGGGTGGGGAATGCTGCTGGCCTCTATTGGGGTAGAGGTCGGGGGTGCTGCCTAACATCCTGTAATACACAGGACAGCAGGCCACAACAAGGAATTCTCCAGTCCAGAATGTCAGTAGTGCCGGGGTTAAGAAACCCTGCTTACATGCGAGGTCCTTTAAATCTTTACTCTGAGGCCTGGCGCAGTGGCTCACGCCTGTAATCCCAGGACTTAGGAGGCTGAGGCAGGTGAATTGCCTGAGCTCATGGGTTTGAGACCAGCCTGAGCCAGAGTGAGACCTTGTCTCTAAAAATAGCCAGGTTTTGTGGTGGGTGTTTATAGTCCCAGCCACTTGGGAGGCTGAGGCACAAGGATTGCTTGAATCCCAAGAATTTGAGGTTGCTGTGAGCTATGATGTTACAGCACTCTACCGAGGGCGAGAAAGTGAGACTCTGTCTCAGAAAAAAAAAAATCTTTACTCTGCCACTTATGGAAATTGTGACCTTGGGCCTCCGTTTTCTCAGGCATAAAGTGAGGTTAAAATACTTTGTAGGGTTGTGGGAAATATATGTAAAGTGAATGGAACTGTGTCTATACTTCTAAGTAGGGACTTGGTGTTTTAATGTGTCCATGATTTTTGTTGGAGAAAATAGTTACAACTTTGGGAAATGCACAGTGTAGGTTGAATTTGATGATGGTTTTGAAGCTTTACTGTGCAAGGGAGTCCTTGCATGGAGCTTGCAAACTTATGCATGTCTTCAGGACAAATCCCCAGACATTGTGTTTGGAAGTTTGGCCAAGTCTGGGAACTTGGCCTTTTTCATAGTACCCCAGGTGGTTCTAATGCAGGCGGTCCACAGATAACACGTGGAGACATCTTGGCTGTATGGTTACCAGGTGAGCATATAGGAGGGGCCTCAGCCTTCTGAGAGAAGCCTCTTCTCTGGCTAGTTGTTTTCTGTTTCTCTGGGCCCATTGGCAGAGAATAATTTTTCAGAGCCGTTTCAAGCAGGACAAAGCCGTTCTTTGTTCTGGTTTTAATGACAGCTAGAGATATCTTTTTATTGGATGTTCTCCTTGAACATTATTTTGACTCAGTGTCCTGAGAAGTCTTTTGGGAACCAGCTCAGGAACCCTGGCTAGAAAAATTTCCTTATTCATTGGCTGATGGAATTGGGACTTGGGGAGAGGAAGGGCAGATTGGAAGGAGGTGGTTTTTATTCTCAGTGGGTCTTGGAAGGCTGGAGGACCATGAAGTGAAAACAGACAGGATTTCTCCCAGCTCCAGACTATATTCCTTTAGGAACAGGATGAAAATGACTGTAATTCTGTCCACTTGTGAATGATTTGCATCTAGTTTTCTCTTTTCTCTCATAGACTGATGCCTGACGGGCATTGTAATATTAACTATGTATTTTAAGGAATTTTTGTAGTCATGGTTCATGGGGTGTGAGGCTGGCTCCCTGAGTGGACCCATGGTGACTTGCTCACTCCTGAAATGAATGTTTGTACTTTCCTGACATAAGGAGCCAAGTAAACGGCCCAGGCTTGCCCATAAATATACATCAGTGCCTCTCTGTGCTGGAATTCTGGGTCTGTGTGTGTTCTGAGATCTCTCTGTGGGATTTGTTCTACCCACACCTTTCTGTCAGACACGGTATCTTGCCAAGGTTTGGCCTCTGCAACGTAGGCTGCAAATCCAAAATATTTAAAAAGAAAATCTCCGAAGGAATTTATATCATTTATTTAATAAATGGAAGTGTGAAGTAGAAATTAAAAGTCAGCCAGGGAGTGGAGTTGGAAAATGTAAACCACATGAGGCATGCCTTTAAAATTTTAACTCTTTATTGGCAATTACCCCCCCAGAAGAACTCCATTTAAAGTCCTGACAGTTGAATTTAGTGAGTTCTAAGCTGTGAATATAAATCTTAGATAAAAAGTGTAAACCAAAGAGCCAGGTTGTTCTGAGTTGCTGTTTTTCTTCTTTGTTTTGAGACAGAGTCTCACTGTCTCGCCTGGGCTAATGTGCCCTGGAGTTAGCCCAGTTCATAGCAGCCTCAAACTCCTGGGCTTAAGTGATCCTCCTAAGTAGCTGGGACTACAAGCACCTGCCATAATGTCCAGCTAATTTTTCTATTTTTAGTACAGATGGGGTCGGGTTTTTGTTTTGTTCAGGCTGGTCTCGAACTCCTGACCTCAAGTGATCCTCCTGCCTCTGCCTCCCACAGTGCTAGGATTATAGGCGTGAGCCACCACCTCTGGTCTGGGTTGCTAGTTTTGAACCCTTGCCTTTAAAATGTCTGTCAGGTCTTGGTTTGCCTGAGTTGACAGGAGATGGTTCTCTTTTAGTGTTGGGTCCCTGAGCCCATGGCAGGTAGGCTTTCTGTGGATTTCATAGTAATAAAAGTTAAGTAAAGACCATATAATTATTTATAAACTGAAAAATAGAAGGTGACTGTTTAATGGTTAAATGGTAGTGAAAAATGAGTAAGAAAAGATTTGTTGTTTAACTGAAGAGATTTTTTCTTTTTTAATTCCAGTTTTAACTTGTGTCCTTTGAATATGTTTCTTTTAGAGTTGAAAGTGAAGTAAGGTGATAGTTTGGTCTTGTAATTTAAAATGTGCCAATCTCTAAGACATATGGCATGACATTACTATTTCTATGGTTTTCATGTAGAATCACTTATACCCCTTTCCAATTCCTAAGTGTTTTTTTTTTTTTTTTTTTTTTTTTTTCAGTTTTTGGCTGGGGCCAGGTTTGAACCTGCCACTTCTGGTATATGGGGCTGGCACCGTACTCCTTGAGCCACAGGCACTGCCCAATTCCTAAGTGTTTTAACGTATGGTTTTTGATGTGTAGATTTTAGAAATCCATGAAAATATTACTTAAAAGTTGACCAGAAAAATGAAGGTGAATGGAAAGTGCAAAATTATTTTGTTGGCTCCTTTTGGTCATTTTTGGTTCTTGTTGGAGAATGTGATGGATTGTAATGCAGGTCAGATACTACCTTGAAGTTTAATAAGAGATCCAGTTACTCTTATAGCCCAGATATTTCCAAGGCCTTGCTGACAGCTTAATCATTTCAAGCAATACTTGATATGGCTGAATAACTGTTGTCCAAGATGTCTTTTTTTCTTCTTTGTTCAGTGTCAGTGCTGCCAGAAGATGTGAAAATTTGCATTGACATAAATGTTAAAATACAGGCGTGCCATTTCCTTTTACAAGGAGAATCATCATGTAATTCCTTCAAGTGGTGCTTCTTAACCAGTGGCTTTGAAGTATGATACAATTTAGCAAAACTGCATAATTTCCGCAGGTTGCTAGGATGGAGTCAATTTCTCCTGTGTTTGGTGTTTGATCTGTAGATAGCACATCTTTTTCCCCTTTGGACATTCTCCTGAAAGGGTTGGGTACACAAGGTCAGCAAACAAAAGCGTGGAGGAGGATTGGTCTCCCAGGCTGGCAAGAGTCTTCATAGACAGGCCGCAGCTTAGCTCCTTTTCAAGCTGAGAACAGACTGGTGTGTCACCTCCATGTCTGCTGAACTGTACGACCCCTTAAGTATCAGAGCATCAAGGGTTACAGGATTTTTCTTTTAAACATTGCCTAAAGCCCCTGCAGTTCCCCCACCCTCTACTACTTTTAGCGTTGCCTAAAATACGATGGCATAGTGAAGGACAGCTGGGAAGATGGCAATTGCATAAGCTTAGGAAACTTTTTTAGATGTGCATTGAGGAGTTAAGCAGCTTTAAAGAAAGACACCTTTAGAGTACAGTAATCTCTCTCTTTATAACATTTATCTGTATGTTATATATACAGTGCTAAATTTACCCGCACGTTTATATATAGTGAACTATTTTAATGTAAAACTGTCCTTAAAACATTCGGAGTTGTCTCTCGCAGCGTTTCATCTGTGGGCTGTTGCCAATAGCACTTAGCCACCTAGTGCATGCTAAGATTTTGGTGAAGTTGCAGTGCCAGAAAGTGCGATGTCCTAAGTCTGTGTTTGATTCACCCACTAAAAAAGAAGTGTGCATTCTCTAGCGTAGGTTCAGCCAATTTCTGGCTGTGCTTTGTGAGTTATTCTAGTATCCTAGGTAAATAATCCCTAAATGGAATGTATGTATATATATTTTTACTCACTTTGCTTAGAAAATCGTTGACAGGTCAATGATTTTATAAGCAATTTAATGACAGCAAACTTCTTTGAGAGCCTGGGAGCTCTTTTACCAAATACAGCAACTTGATCAAAAGCCTTGAAGCTTGCAAACTTGACATTGTTTTGGCTTTTATTTTCACCAATAATTTCACCCTTGACATTATTATATTAATACAACATTGAGATAAAAGAAGATTCAAGGACTCAATCTTTGAGCTACAGGCAATAAATAGTTCAGGGCTCACTAACACGTTGGGATGTTGTGGTGCAATTAATGTAAACATGTTTCAGAAACATGAAACGTGTTTGCCATCTAATTCCCACTGACAGTAGCAGAACTCAAAGTCATGATTATCGTGACTAAACATGTGAGTGTGTATGCACATAAGGGTGTGTAAACAAAGACGGGAATGTGAGGTGCAACCATGAAAACAATTGTGTTTGGGTAATGAGACTTTTAAATTTGCTCTTTTTGTTACTGTTTAGTATGGTTTAATTTTAAGGAAGCAGTTAATTATTTCTTTTAAGCCTCTAAAAGAAGAAGAGGATTTAAAAAACCCACAAATATTGAATATATTCTTTGGTTTGTAATGATTTTCTTATAATCTCGTACCAAGTAACCTGTATATGTTAAATTTAGACATAGTATTGCTGTCCAAAGATTTATTTAATGTGAATGTACCTAGAGGCTCAATAATTGTGGAATAAAAGCATATGCAGTGATCTGGCTAGTCAATTTTTGTTTACTGTGTACCGTTAGTTACTCAAAATGTTTGAGATACCATATTTTCCGGAATAAATTTCCAGATAACTGAAGATCAACTTAATTTCAACCATTGTTGCTGGGTATAATCCTGAAGTTTAATTATGCTTTCTCTAGTAAGGCAGGAACTAGAATTTCCTTCATCTTTTATATGTATTGACTTTTTGAGACTGTACCCCCCAAATGGTAAACTTATGTCTTATGGGGTTGGAAGAATGTTGAATCTTCATTTTAGATGAGGTCAATAGGCATAAAATCTCTAATTATGCTTCATTAGAGAGGAATCTGCTCTTCGTGGATTCTTACAGGCCGAGCCCCTTCCCCAGGCTGGTCCCTCTTATCCCTGACGCCTAAGGAATCTGCTTTCCATATGGCTCAAGTTCCCTTTCCTAGTTCTCCCTCATAGAGGAGAAGGAGGTTGGTCAGGGAAGTTTTTAAACTCTCTGCTCCCTTAATAAGGGGTGAGTACCTGGAACCTTTGGGGATAATTTAGGGAAGCCATGTCCCCTGTGTTCTAGCAACTCAAAATATGGTCCATAGACTAGCAGCAGCATATCCCATGGGAGCTTGTAGGAATGTAGACTCAGACCCCAGCCCAGTCAAACTAAATAAGCAGGGTACTCAGGCGGTCCCTCCTGCTCTGTCCACATCTTCCAGTTCCTACAGGGCACTAACACTTTGGCCCCCAGCCCCATGACTCCCAGAGAGAGCAGTGCCCTGGGGTTCCGCCAGGCTCCCACTCAGGGCACTGTGGGATGGTCCGGTGGCTTCCGTCAGGAGGAACACCAGAGTGGGGCTGGTCGAGGCAGGGGCTGCCAGTGTGGCACTGCTTCCCTTGGGGCTCAGCAGACCATCTGGCCCCTCATCGGGGTGCTTCTGTTAACCTTCTCACTCAGAGCTGCTCTCCTGGCTTATCTCGGTTGCTTAGAGTTTGCTTTCCATGACACAATTCACATCCTCTTCCCTGTGGCTCTTATTTTCTGCTGTAATTTCACACTACAGCATCATGGCCCTGCTTCTGGGTGAAAGCAGGAACGTGGTGACGGAGTGGGAGGGAAGACTTAAGTGTGCGGGGGTTGACCTTACTTCCTGTGCTGTGGTTGTAACTTGGAGGAGGACTTCAGGTTGCCAGGGGAGACCAGATAAGCAGAGGTTTGATTATGAGTACACTCTCAACAGATGGAGAGATAGGGAGGGATAAGAGGCATTAAAGAGAATGGACTTTCTTTTCCTGTCTGCTGGAGCTAGGGGGGAATATCTCAGTTATTTGCTGCTTCTAGGATGTGGTAACCCCCCCTGAGAAGTGGGACTACTTATATCTTGACCAATGAATCACTTCCCTGGATAGTTTTCTGGACACTCAATCATTGTGGTGTAAAACTTGACAGTGCCGGCTATCTGGAGTAGGATTTGAAGAGGGGGAGTTAATAGGGAGGTGGCAGGTATTTGGGGCTGAGTGGGAACAGAGGTGATTGTGGGAGTGAGGATAGAAAGGTGCTTTCTCAAAAGATTATAGTAGACCTAGTCGTAATTTCTATCCAGGTGTCTGGGAGAATTACATTGGTAATAATGTGAACATGAACAGTGAAAACATAAGTCAAACACTTACGTACCCAAATACATACATTTTATATGTGGGTCCCTATGAAAGTTTTGAGATACACAAAAATCAAGAAACATAAAATCCGTGCGGATGGAAACAAATGAAACTCTCCCAGCAACACCAATAAGCTGTGTAAGTTGAAACTTGCACCTGTGAATCAGGACACTGTCAGCGATGTTTCTTGGAAGTGAAATAATGGAGCATAACGCAGTCTGTCTCAACCTTTGTTAATTGGCCCATGTACTATTCTGTTTGTATGCATGGTCTCATTTAGTATTTACAGCCATCCTACGAGGTGGAGATTGCTGTCTTTCTCTTGTTACCACTTGGGGATTTGGAGGCACAGACACATGAGCAACTTGCCCAAGGTCATGTCAAGGTTTTCTGAGTCTAGACCCTCAATCATAATGACTGCATGATCCCTGCGTGGGGCAGGGCTGGGTTTGGAAGTACAGAGTGGACACGTGGGCAGTCTTAGACATTTAAAAGTGTTATTTTAGGTTCTTAACATGTGTTTGAAAATGGCACGAAATGAGAGTCAAAAAAAAGTCTGGCCATTGTTAGTGAGGCTTGTTGGAGCTGGTTGGATATCACAGCCCCTGGGCTCTCTATTAAATGATTGCCTCCAGGCTACAGGTAGACCTTTGAGAATCTGCCTTATATGTTGGGCAGGTAGTTGGCAGATATCTTTCCTCCTTTGCCTGTTTCCCTATTAAGTTCTGCTAATAGTGGGGTGCGAGGGGAATTCTGGAAGGCTGGAGGAGGGAGGGAGGGAGGGTGTGCTTTATCCTTTTTGCTTATTGTTTCAGCCAATCTTTTTTGTTCTCTGTACCTGTTTAACCAAATCTTTATATTAAATAATATCTGTTGCAATATTTAGTATTGTTTCTGTTTTCCTAACTGGACCCTGACTCATAGATTTCCCCAAGCCTTGGACCTTGGAATCCTGCTGGGGTTGGAAGGGATGGGGAGAGCATACCCAGGTGCTGGGATTTTTTTTTTTTTTTTTTTTTTGAGACGGTCTCATATGTCACCCTCAGTAGAGTGCTGTGGCATCACAGCTCCTAGCTACCTCAAACTCTTGGGCTTAAGCGATTCTCTTGCCTCAACCTCTCAAGTTGCTGGGACTACAGACGCTGACCACAATGCTCAGTTATTTTTCTATTGCAGTTGTCATTACTGCTTAGCTGGCGCAGGCTGGGTTCAAACCCGCTAGCCTTGGTATATGTGGCTGGTGCCAAGCCAGGAGCTGGGATTTTCAAATTTAAGTGAATCACTGGGGTAGCTTTATTAAAAATGCAGATTCCAGGCCTCTAGTTGCATTAATTCTTATTCAGTAGGTTGTATATGAACCCCCAAATCTCCCTTTATTATTATTATTTTTATCACTAGGTTTTTGTTTTTGTTTTTTGAGTTTGAGTCTCTGTTATGCCAGGCTACATTGCTATGCTGTCATAGCTCATAGCAACCTCAAACTCCTGGGCTCAAGCAATCCTCTTTGTCTAGCCTCCTGAGGTAGCTGAGACTACAGGCAGAAACCACCACACCTGGCTAATTTTTCAGTTTTTTAGTAGAGACAGGGTCTTGCTCTTGCTTAGGCTGGTCTCAGACACCTTCCTCAGCCCCCCAGAGTGCTAGGATTATAGGCTTGAACCACCGCACCTGGCCAGAATCTGCTTTTTAAACACATTTTAGATAATTACCTTTGTCTCAGAAACTTTGACAAATCTGCCCAAATCTAGGGACTCCCCATGGGGCCATTTCTTGAATCTGGAGTTGTTATCCTGCAGGTTAGACACCAACTGTAATTATTTAATATGATAGGGTTATGGGTATGCTAACAGCCTTTGACCAGAGGTGGTCAGGGTTGTACATTGCCCCTGGAGGGGCCATAAGCTCTTAGGCTTTTCCCCCTAAATCTGCGTTGTCCTCCTGTAAAGCCCTGCACCTGCAGGGTTGTGTCTAGTCACAAATTTCTACAAAGCCAATCTGCATGGATCTTAGAGGGGATGGAATGGGACTGATTTTGAGGTAGGTACTGGCTCATCTTTTTGCATTTAAAGCTCTTCCCATTTCCAAGTGGCTTAAGGTTGGAGCAGGAAGGAATCAGTGGGCATCACCATACCACACATATTCCAACCAAGACACTTGTGCCTTTTGGCCCTGGCCAGTGGGTGTATCTGTTTATCTGTGTGAATAGCAATGGACATTCCTTTGTGGGATGTTGGCTTTCATCTGGTTGATTTAATCAGTACAACCAGTGGGTTTTGCGGGGCGGAGTTGGACTACCCCCTCAGAGCAGAACAGGAAGTTTTTCAATCTTGCCAGATCATGGGACTTTGAGTTTACAGGGGGTAAGGACTTCAAAGTGACCTTTTACTGAATCAGACATTCAGATTTTCTCTGCAGGAATGTGTCCGTCTTGCAGTCCAGGTCCTGATGCAGTATTTCCTGAGATGGATTTGGAGGGCCGTTGTGGGCTTCTGCCTGTCACCTCTTCGTGTTGTTAGGTGTTTTATGTCACTTCTCTATGTGCAAGTAGAATTATCAAAGGCTCTAGTTTGTGGTAGTCGGCCATGTTTTGTGTGGCTTCTACATGCTGAGCAGGAGGCTGAGGTTCCCAGCCTATTCTGGTGGAACATTGCTCTTCAGAATGAGCTTTCCTGTGGTACCTGCCTTTAGAAATGAACGAGATGTTCTGCAGATCTCAACTGCTTCAAGGCAGATGGTCCCCCTAGGAGGAAACAATCCTTGAAGTTAACTGCCACGTCCCCCACAGCTACCTACTTACAAAAAAAATACAGGATGAGCAATTCAGAGATAAGGTATTGAGTAAAAGTGCTCTTCCGTCTTCCTGGGTAGATTATAGAGCCTTTCAGTGGCACCAAGTTGTGTAGCTGGGCTTGGCATGCAGCTTTGCCTCCCTTGGCTTAGGTGGCCTCCCCAGCCATGGCTTGATGTGTGATTCATTCACTTAGCCAGCACTTACTGAGGGCCTTCTGTGTTGAGGCAGGGGCCTAGGAAGGAGTGCTGATTCTAGGAATAATAAAGCCGGAGGAGATTCCTCCAGTAGCATGGAAGTGCTGGAATGAGGTCTGTCCCTGGGAGCAGCGAGGAAGTGGGGCTGTTCCAGAAGGAGACATCTTAAGTGAGTCCTTGGTAGCGAGGTGAGGCTGGGTTATCCCTCCTTCTCTACTCCCCACCAAAATGAGGTGGTCTTTGTCATAAAAAGTGAACACACTCTCACTGACAGAGAAGTTTCAAAGGATATGTGTTCTACTTCAACATTCTGACTAAGATCCTAGGATCAGATTTCAGCTTTGAAGCATTGAACCTCTAAGTGCCCTGGATACTGATCGTTCAATGTGTTATTTTTCTCTCAAACTGGTAAGTAATCCTATTCATAGAGTGTTAAGTCTACATGTGTCATTGAGAAAATAAAGATGCCTATAAATAAAACCCAGTATTAATCATATTGAATTACAGGCAGTTCCTGTGTTACAAGTGAGATAGGTTCTGTAGGTTGGTTCTTAACTTGAGTGACTGGAACCCCAGAATGAGGCTGTACTTACTGGCTCCTTAGTATGTAAGTTGGAATGGGTACATTTACCCGTTTAACCTGTAAGAGCCCCTATTTGTAAGTGTGAGTTGTCTGTAAGTCGGGTGTTTGTAACTCAGGGACTGCCTGCAGATGGAAATCAGAGTTCTATATTTTTAAAGCGCCCTACTCCATACATACTGCTCCTTTTTAACCTGGTGCCCCAAATTCACCTGTGCCCCCCCCCAAGAATTTTCATTTTTATTAAAAATTGTGTTAGTTATTGTGCTAGTGAGTATAGCATAGGGTTTTGCATTGTTTTGTTTTTAGTTGTTGCTTGAGATGTCGCTTCAAGTGCCAGGTGACTTTATTTACATTCATTCCAGTTTGATTCCACACACCAGTTTCCCTCTATCTTGCTGAAAATCAGAACCCCAGGCTATTTTTGTTTTTCTGTGGATTATCAGATGGTTCTTGATGAGTTACATACAAGGGCTGCTTTTCTTTAGTGAGGTCTGTGACCTCTAAATGTTTTAACAAGCCAGGCTTTCCCAGGTAAGGCAGTTTATCCAGGGCAGTGGTGAAACATAAGAACATTTTGCCGAGTGGCCATTTCTCCACCTCACCCTGGTCTTGGCCTTTTAATTTTTTTAGTAAGCTCTAAATCTGCTCCAACAATGCCAGAATGAGGCTCTCCTCACTGGCTCTTTTGATGGAGGCAGAAGGACAGAACTCAGCCAGGTTGGCGGTGACACAAGCTAGGCCACCCGGGAGGGTCACCAGGTTGGAGCTTCCTTGAGAAACAGTCTTGCTGTGCCAGGCCCAGGGCAGCCACAAGGTTTGATTTGCGTACAGTGTATCGTTTATTCAGGCAGGCCCGCAGGACTGTCTGTTTCGTAAATTAATGCCTATAGCAAATTGCATGGAGCTCCTAACGGTTACTGTTCTTTGTGTTTGAGTTGAGATTTTGCTGGGTCCACGTCCCTCTCATATAGAATACACCAGATGACAAAAGAGTCGCTGAGGTGAAGGTTTCTGTCTGCGTGAAACAGTAAGGTGAGGCCAATGGTGACATGGAGAAAATCAGTTTGGGGGCAGTGCCAAGTGTATGCCTGTACTATGTTGAAACTTATGACATGGGACTAATTTTGCTTTAGGAAAATGGTAACCTCACATGTGTAATATGATAAATAATTTGAAATTTGGGTCATCAGGTGAGGAAGGATATGCCTTAGAAGCCAACTAGCAGCAATGCACATAGACACAATACAGCATGTGGGGCGTTTTCACTAGACTGATAATGCTTTCTAAAACTTTTAAATTAATCACCAAACTTAATATATTAGGAGCTCTCACACAGAACTGTATATATTCAACCTTTCTGTAAAATCCAGACTATCTTGCCCTGCCAGGTCAATCAGTGATCTCACCTGGGGACAGTTGTCTGAGACAGTGTGGCAGTGGGGGCCCGGGGTGGGGGGGTCTCTGTAGAGCCCACACGTGTGTCAATCAGTTCGTGCATAGTCGCCCCTGGCCAGCGTCTGGCCTCATAGGCTGTGCGGTTGGACACATGCTATAATCAGAGCACAGAGAAAGCTGGGGAAAGACAGGATTGGAAGAAATCAGCTGAGCAAAAGCTAATTGTTTTGTTTGCTACACACCACCAGCCAGAACCATTAAAAGGAAAGCCTGGTCCCAGACTGGACTCTAGTCACTGGACAAGGACAGGTAAACATCATTAAGGAGCCCTTTCATGTGCTAAGAGATGGTCAGACTGTTTGTTAAAGATTGGGTTTGGATGTGATAGAATTTCCCTTCGGTGGCCATAATTAACGTTAGAGGCTAATGTAATGAATGCCTTTAAAAAAATATCCTGCCATTTATGAGGAGATAGCAGGCAGTGGACCTCATCTTAACTTATCATTAAAAAAAATTCTTGTGGACTAATTTTTTAAAAGTTATGAGATGTTTGTTGCTACATGGTTCATACTGGGATGAAAACTAGAAATAAAGATAATACCAACAGAAGGGCTGAATAAGTTATGGTACATCAGTATCATGGAATATTATATAGAAGCTACCTTTTTTTTTTTTTTTTTGGGACAGAGTCTCACTATGTCACTCCCTGGTAGAGTGCTATGGCATCATAGCTCACAGCAACCTCGGACTCTTGGGCTTAGGCAGTTTTCTTGCCTCAGCCTCCTTAGTAGCTAGGACTACAGGTGCTGACCACAATGCCCGGCTATTTTTTGGTTGCAGTTGTCATTGTTGTTTAGCAGGCCTGGACGGGGCACAAACACCCAGCCTTGGTGTATGTGGCTAGTGCCCTTCTCATGAAGCTGTAGGCACCAAGCCAAGAAGCCATCATTTTTGAAGGAAAGCACAAGAGCATATTAAGGGAATGAACTGCTTTATGGAACTTGTTTCAGTTTTACCCAAGCTCAAGTACAACATGTTTTACTGTGAGCGATGATCAAAAGTTTGAAGCCTGCTGTACTAGATTAGGATTCTCAGGATTAGAGTAAATCCATGCTTTAAAGCAAAGGAGGTGACCTACCTGCATAATTCTAAAGGACATTTAGAAATGATACAAGACCATCTTTTGCTTTAAGGATTTTTATGCACTTTGATGATTGAAGAGGAAACTAAAAATGTGGGGCTTGTAAATCCAGGAATTGGACACATGTTAGCAACATGAAATAAAGTAGTAGCAATTAATATATTGAGTAGCACTTTTATTTATTTTGAATAATGTATTTATATAGAACTTATTAACATTGCTAGAATATGTTCAGGGACGTATCATGCACTGCTTTGGGAGTAAAAGGCCCTTAACATTTTAGGAATTTATTCCTGACTCCTATTTTAAGTGAAATAAATCATTTAGATTATGACCTATAAGTACAAACTAAAAGAGTATGACTTTAAATCCTTTCAATCTACTGTTTCAGTGCAGTCTGCCTCAATGCACTTTTGCTAAGTAATTCTAGACTAAGAACAGCTATGTCAACGCCAACCAAAGGCAGGAGATTCCTCAAGTTCATTATCAAGACGCAGACTTTCCCCTGAGTTGACACCTCTTCTCCTTCTCCCCCTTTTACTGCCCCTGGTATTAAGGTAAATCACCAGAAAATCACACAGCTGCATTTTATACTTTCAGTTAACCAAAGAAATATTTTGTGGAAATACAATTCAGTATTTCAACTTCGAATTTCATGAAGTCTGTAAGAAATTAACATGAAGAACTTCAGTGTTTCCTTTGTAAAAATCATTACTGTTGTCAATTACAGTATGTTCAAGGTCCCTACTCTTATGAGCCACACAATAAATTCCTCTTTGCATTTAGTCCTAGGGTAAAAACCCCTTCCTCTCAGATAACTTAATAGAGAATGAAAAAGACATAGCATCACATTGCCCTTTACTGTCCTGACAGTCAGAAGATTCAGACTAAAATTTTCTTTTTAATAACAGCAACTTATCCTTGGCCCGGGTTCCCTGTGATTTCTTCTCCTTGCCCGCTTCATTATGTGGCCCTTATTCTTTTACGCTTAATTTAGCAGTGCTTCCATGACTTGAAGGAATGTTCCTAGAGCCTACCAAAGTAAAACCTTCGTGAATCATCACAACCTGACCACTAAATGTGAACGAAGGTGCTTAACAGCCACAAGGAAATTTTAGGCACCCAAAAAAGCAGCAAAAAGGGCTGGTCCAGATGCAGTGGTGTTTACGACTAATTGATCACAACCAGTTACAGATTCCTTTGTTCCTCCTCCACTCCCACTCTTGACTCCCCTAAAAGAAAAAAAAAAAGGCAGCAAAAAGACCCTTATATTAATTCATCAACAAATAGTAATTAAATTACCCTTATTCCATGTGGCAGGCAGTTTGCTAGATAATAAAGGTCCAAAGGTGACCATTCTTGTTTCAAGTAAAATAAATCCTTCTACAGGATAATTTCCTAGGTATAAGTTAAGAGGGATGGCTGGAATACTATTGTGGACTGATGCATCCCCTAAAAAAATTTTTTTTTGCAATTTTTGGCCAGGGTCAGATTTGAACCCACCACCTCCAGCATATGGGGCTTGCACCCTACTCCTTTCAGCCACAGGTGCTGCCCCCCTAAAATTTATTTAAATCTATATGTATATATAGTTTTTTGTTTCTTGTTTTTCTTTTTTTTTTGAGACAGAGCCTTACTATGCCGCCCTCAATAGAGTGCTATGGCCTCATAGCTCACAGTTACCTGAAACTCTTGGGTTTAAGCAGTTCTCTTGCCTCAGCCTCCCAAGTAGCTGAGCCTACAGGCACCCACCACAATGCCCAGCTATTTTTTGGTTGTAGTTGTCATTGCTGTTTAGCAGGCCTGGGTGGGGTGCTAATGCACCAGCCTTGGTGTAGGTGGCTGGCACCCTTCTCACTGAGCTACAGGTGCTGAGCCTATGCTGAAGCCCCAAGCCCAAAGTGACTATTATTTGGAGATATAGTTAATTACTGATTAACTGGAGATACTGATAATTACTTCCTTCATGAAGGTAATTAAAGTTAAATGAGGTCATCAGGGTAGAGCCCCGGTCCAGTAGGATTAGTATCCTTATAAGAGGAGGCAAGAGAGAGCTTACTTTCTCTCGTTGCTGTATGAGAACACAGCAAGAAGGTGCCAGTTTGCAGACGGGGAAGAGAGCCCTCACCAGAAACTGAATCAGCACGTTGCTCTCAACTTCTAGCCTCAGAACTGTGAGGAACAAATTTCAATTTCTGTTGTTGAAACCACCCAGTCTAGTATTTTTTTATGGCAACCCAAGCAAACAAATACAAAAGCTTCTCAATGTCTGTTCCAGGTCACTATTCTACTAACACTTACAGTAAACAATGCTATGATAATTAGACATTCTCAGAAACTTCCTAATTAAGTCAACAGCAAGAGGAATGATGCAACTAAAGGGGCTGTGGAAAGCCATTATATTCCTCCCAAGTCTTAAGTTAGTAAGAGTCCTAAAAAGGTTAGCGGGGATTGTACTCAACCATGGTCTTCATCCTACTCTGACTTTGGAGCTAATTTCTATCTAAACTTCAGCTTCCTTAGTGGGCATAAAAAAAAAAAAAAAAACAACTACTTGTAAGGCTTTAAAACATAATGTGTTTCATACCCCTGGAAAACACCAATTCAATAATGTTAGGCTGTCTCTGGGGCTCATGTCTCCATCTGTACGGAAGGAGGTAAACTACACCTACAGTTTATGTGGCACCTAAGAGAAAAGAGGGCAAAGCCGCTCCAGGTCAGTACTCAGTTTCATTAGAAGATTCCATTGCTTTAAAAGGAAGAAAGACGAGCTAAATTTGGAAACCAAAGAACTTAGTGATTTCTAAAGTCAGATACAATACGGTGAGTATAGAGTTTAAGAGATAAATGGGAGAATTCAAGAATAGCTATGAATTAATATTCTATAGCAAAACTTCTTGCCAATAATGTACTTTGATATATAATCTTTAAAAATTATTGTAAAACATCTTTGTCCGTCAAATTGCAGGGGTTCATATCCTCAGCCTTGCCATATACTAACTGCTTCATGTTGGATGAATTTCTTAAGTTCTCCATGTCTCAGCTGCACCATTTGTAAGATGACAATATTAGTTTCTAGCATATAGGGTGCTTGTGAAGATTAAATGAGTGGATATATGGAAACCCTTTGAAACCATGCCTTTCACATAGTAAGCACTAATTAAATCTTAGCTCATATTGCTCCTTAGGGTAACCCTTCCAGAACAGCTGGTCAGCTTGTCATTTTAATGCCGCATACCGTGTTTCCCTGAAAATAAGACACTGTCTTATATTTATTTTTTCTGAAGAAGACACACTAGGGCTTATTTTCAGGGGATGTCTTATTTTTATTAAGTATAATACAGCAATCTACATTTATTCAAATACAGTTAAGTCATCTTCTTCTGGAACCTGACGGGGAAGCCGGCGTGGTTGGTGGGGCTGGTGCTAGTAATGTGTGAACTCCTTTCCCCTAGCCGTTCGCACGTGTGCAATAGGATGCCTGGACCACGGTTACCACACGTGTACCTGCGCAAGTGTCACCGGCTCGGAGAAAGGAGTTGTGGCAGATAAAAGGTATTCCAGTCTTCTTACTGCTCCACGCCTATTACTAGGTCTTATTATCAGGGTAGGGCTTATATTTAACAAATGCATAGAAATCCTGCTAGGGCTTATTTTTTGGGTAGGTCTTATTTTCGGGAAAACATGGTACCTAGTAAATTGATTTTATGACCAATGGATCCTCACTGGCGATTTGATAAAACACCAACCTGGTGCAAAGAATGGTGGACAAGGAATAAGGGATACCTGGGATGCTAATCCTGTGTTTGTCAGTTACTGCCTGGAAAAAATCCCTGGTATGACACCCTGCTTCCTTATTCATCTGGTAAGGTGTAGGACTTGATCTTTAAGGCACCCTCTACCTTCAACTTTCTTCTTGATCTCTCTGCAGTTGAAGAAGATTAAGGATTCAGAGTAGGATCTCCTGAATTGCTTAATGAATGGTTTGGTCCATTCATGCTGTGACAGTGATCTCAGGGCGTGAAGCTTCCCACTTATGCTTTCCAGAGATGAAAAGTAGCCAGTTGTTCCTTAGCTGTGGTTGTAAAGCAGTAATAGTTCTCTAGTTGTAAAGCTCTAGTAAAAACATTGCTCACTACCTCTCCCACATTCTAACATTGTTATTTGTGCCCACATTCTTGCCTATGCCCATGGAAGTCAAGGGACTCTTGAAGTCAAGGGACTCTTACAGTCAAGGACTTCACTGACTATGGCAGGCAGCCCCGTATTATGTACGCTTGTTTTGTCCTTTCTGGGAATGTATTTTCTTCTTTCTTGTTTACCTTTTTTTTTTTTTAACTTAATTTTTATTAAATCATAATTGTATACGTTTGTGGGGTACAATATAATGATTTGATATGTAGCATAGAATGCTTAAATCAAACTAATTAACATAACAATCACCAAACTAATACAGCCTTTTTGGAAAGAAGTATGGAGAATTCTCAAGGAAGTAAAAGTTGACTTACCATTTGATTCTGCAATATCATTACTAAGTATCTGCCTAGATGAACAAAAGTCATCTTTCTTGTTTTTCCGTCCCTCTGATTTGAGAATTTTTTGGACAGTGGATTAAGAATGGAGGAGTGGAGTTGCAGGGAGATTGCCCATGATGGCTTCTCATCAGCAGCTAAAGATGTTTGTTGATTTCTCTGCTGGGTCCCAGGCCCAATACTAACCAGCTACTTAGCACTTTCTCTGCAGCTCCCTTCAGTGATGGTCTCTTGTTCTGGAGCCTGGAAAATACACTTTGTTATCAGCAGGGCTCTTTGTAGTGTTTGGCTCTGGTATTTGGAGCATTCTGGATTGAACCCAATGAGTTGTGATCTGCAGGGCCAGTGAGGTCAATCTGGTGTGACCTGGAGCAGCGGTTGATGGGGTGAGCAGTGACATTAGGGAGGAGGGCACTTTAAAACCACCTGCCAGTAGTATTCTACGCCAGCTGAGCTTTGGGGGGTGCAGCTCATTTGAGCCCTTCCTCTACATCCGTGGTTCTCAGCCTTCCTAATGCTGTGATGTATTTTCATCGTTACAAAGGGGTCACAACCCACAGGTTGAGAACCGCTGCTCTAGGTGCTGTCTCTTTAGTTGAACTATACAGGCCTGAAGAAAATCCTTTCTTAATAAGACCAAAACAAGTGAGGAAGGGAAGGATGTGTTTTTGGCTTCTGGGAAGTAGAACAAAAACACAGAGCTTGGAGAATGGCAGACCTGACTCAGATCCCATCTCAGGTTCTTATTAGCTGTGTGACCTTCAGCAAGTTTTCTGAGTCCTTTTCTTGCATATAAAATAAGGCTAATAAGGAGCCTTATTTGAGTAAAGTATGTACTCTGCAGTGGGTGTTCAGTAAGTGTGGATTTTCTTCCCTGGTGAACACAGATTGGGCTTCCTTGGACTGGGAGTTCTGAAGTTGGAGCCCTGGGTTTGGAGCATTAGGGTGACCTGCTAGGTCAGCACATCAGGGGGCCAGAGGTAATGATGAAGCCACAGGGCAGAAGAAAGGGCAGAGCTCCAGCCTTGTAGACACCCATTTGGAGATTCCTTGGGATGGGAAAGCCTTAATATGAGCTCGAAAGGTCTTTCTGTCACACCTTTTGTCACATATATTAGAAACACTAATACTGATCTCTCTTACTGCCAAAAGCCCCCCCCCTCCATTTTTATGATGATATTGAAGGATTATTTGAGAAGTATTACTGGAAGAAAAACTTTGGTGAGAAAGTCAGCTCGTCACCTCTGGCCCCCTTTGTACAGTCCTGAGCACAAGCCGTCTCTCTTGTTGGCCGTCTCGCAGTGGTAGAGGATTTATATTATGCGAATGACATTTTTGGTATTATTTGCAGAATTGAGATGCCTTAACCTAGGGGCCTTTTAGCCCCTGTGGAATACAAAGCCGATTAGTGCTCTTTGTGCTCTGCCACAAATCATTACACGTCTACATTTTGCTCTTATAAAATATGGATAACAACATGACTGTGTCTCAGGAGTTTGAGTGCATTAGCTAATGATCATGAAACATTGGAAACAGAAAAATTATGTGAATGCCAAGAGCTTTTGTAATTACGCGTTTGCATCATTTTGTTTGGCATCCTTGAAAGTTGTGTTTTCAACATGAGCGTGTGAGGGTTGATTCCTGTTTTTCTAATTGTAGAGGAAGCCCTGAAGAAATAAGCTTGGAGCGTGCTCAGAACACAGCATCTCAGGGAAGCTCTGATGCAGCTCAGGCTGGGGGTGGTTGGTTTGGGTTGAGGTGGAAGAAGAGCCTGAGATATTTTAAAGGCACTGAAGGTAGAAAATGCCAGGACCTGTGGATGGAAATGGTTTCCATGCAGAGTTATGTGAAGATGCTTTTGTCCCGGTGTCCTCAAACATAAATCATTTGGAAAAATCCAGTTTTTCCTTTTTTCTCCTCCAGATAATTTGTTTTAGGACGTAAGGGAAACTCTTTAAGAAGATGTCACATGGTAATGTTTTGAATAGTTTGAGGAGAAGACTTCATTTATTTAGGAGAGGGGTGGCGAGTGGTAACCTGACAGTGTGCCATTTGACAGCTGATATTGTTTTCATGTCGTTTCAGGCAGTGGAGCTACTGCTGTGGTTCAGGCTGCCCTGTGCAAACCCAGGCAAGAACGGGTAGCGATAAAGCGGATCAACTTGGAAAAATGTCAGACCAGTATGGATGAACTATTAGTAAGTAGAGGTGGCGGGGATACCCGCTGGTTGCATTTGTTAACATTTGGGTATGGGGAGATGGGCAGAAGAAGAGCAAAGTGTTCTCTCTCCTATTCTGACACATGTACCTGTGTTTATTTCTTGAGGAATAGCCCCTGCCATTTCCTGTTCCCTAGGAATGAGACCGTGCCTTATTACTGTGTTGTGTAATGCACACTTTCCTTTGCTTTGACAAAGAGTCCTTGGCTTGGTCTGAATAATCCCCAAGGAGGAATGGGCGGCCTTAGTATATATTTTATATACGAGGGTGTACACTCTGTAGGGTGACCTAAAATCATAGGATCACTGATCACAGTTTCTGGGTGGTGAGTTTCTGGCCCTTGGTATGGAAAGCGACACAAATAGGAACTACTCACCACACCATTGGTCATTTTGGCTTCCATAAATTACAAAAATCACATAAATTTGAGTTATTTTTGAAAGCACAGTACAGTTTGCATTTGGTGAAAGAGAAAGTTTGTTTTTCTTACGTGGCAATTTGTACTTCTTACTCTAAATGAAGTGCGTTACATAAATGAGTGGAGCTTGTCAGTGTGGATATGACTGTGGTGGCCTTGGTTGGTTGAAGGAACATTTGCTTTTGGCTTAGCTGACTCATTATTAAATGAACAGCTTGGCAAATGGTTATTAGTTGCCCGGCAAACTGTGAAGGGTTTGAGAGTTTAATCTCATAAATACAGTTGTCGTTCTACCTGCCAATTTTCTTTTCTTCCTTTTGACCATTTATTTGTGGATAATAGAAAATTGCAGTGGAGGAGTTAACTGATTGGTTATCCCAACACTAATCCCAGTGCAAATATTAGTCCAATAGCCCCATACAAGCTACAAAGTATAATGACAGTTGGCTCCAAATGAAGAAGCCTTTTGTTACATTCTACATTGGGAGTGGAATGTCATTAACAAGAGCTTTTTGTCTTTACTCAGAATATAGCTTTTATTTCAGGCTTAATTACAGTACACTATAGTATAAATTAAGCACAAGGATACAGCTGTACTTTTCCAGATCTGTTTGGCCCTACATTTTAAATTAGGTTACACAATGCATAGATTTCCCTGGATGGAGGCACTAGATTGCCGCTAACACTCAGATTAAAGCCACGGCTTCCACAAAGTAATGTTCACTTTCAAAATTTGCCTGCAGTTGTTACCCTCCTCACAATTTCACCTGTGCTTTTGCTCTTACTGACATCACTACTGTGTGCTTGCTGTCTTGGTGACCGAGAACGTTGTACCTTTGTCATCCACCTAGTTTCAAGGTCACTTTTCCCTGAGTTGGAAAAAGCTTTGAATAAACTGTTGGGAGAGTTGGGTCCTGCTTCTTCTAACTAACTTGTTTTTTTTTTTTTTAAACTTTAGTTGAGTTACTTAATCACTCTGTGCTATTTAAAGAGAGAGTTGAATTGGAAGATTTCCAAGATCCCTTTCAGAATCCTGAAATTCTGTGGCTAGGGATGCATAAGTATAATGTTAACTTTTTATTTTTTGATTTGGGGTGTAAATTTAAAGCTTATGCACTGTTCAGAAATATCACTCAAGAATTCGCCTGTGATACTTGCATTTGATTGTGGTGTTCTGTTAGAGGTCTCACAGCCACTTTTCTGCCACCAGCAGAATTTCGATACACAGTGTGTGAGGCTTCTGGGCACTTGTGCCTGATGTTCTGGAGCCAGCCCTTGGCTGATGCTGTGGTCTCTGGGCTCTACGGAGCCTTCAGGCGCCCACAGCCCATGTTTTCCTCTAGCGGCTTTTCATCATCTGACAGTGATGGTTGCTGTGTAAGGGTCTGGGTGGGTGAGCAGGAAGGCTGTCCTTCCAGCCTCATTCCTTGTTTCTTTGAGACTGGAAAGCATAGCAGTGTCATTTGGAGGCACTTGTCACTTAGGACTGTCTGAGGACTGGTGCTTTTGTGGCTTTGTACTTCTTCCATTAGTCTGAGGTCTTGGGACTTATGAGTTTGCACATTAATGTTAATTTACTTCTCTTTTTTTTCTCTCCTTATTGCCCATATTATAACAGAGTACAGTATATATGCATAATTATTTATTTCTCATTTACAAGGATACATGGATTTATTGCTTTGATGTTTCCTTAACCTTGTAACTTTGACCTCCTTAACCTTGAACCTTTGACCTTTGGGTGTCTTGATATATTTAGAGATGGGAGGAATGGCTGTTACTCTTCAGGAGGTCCTACTCCCAGGTTCTTTTCAAACACACAGAAATAGAATTTACGGTATAGGCTGTCTAATGTTGCCAGGCCTTGTGGCCCAATTATTGGCACATGAGATTGTGTGGGGCAAAGCTGCTGTCATCCTTTCAACTTGTGATACTGCTGTTGCTCGCACTTTCATTGTGTTGGTGGGTTCACATTTTGGCAGTGTTTGGACATCTGTATCCTAATAATCCTTTAATTCCATGAGTGTGTGTTATATACAGGTCAGTGTGCTGCATCATCTCACAGACTGTGCTGTGTGCTACTGGAGAACATGGCTCTTAGCAGAAACCGTGGCCACTGGGATCTCTGTCTTGTGAGAGTGTTATGTCACAAAAGTCACAATTTTCAGCTTTTTACTGGCCATTTGACTCTCCGTCTCCTCAGTGAAACTGTATCACCTCCTGACCCTCCCCCCATTTCCAACCCTCTTGTCCCGTAGTAAGGTGGGATTTACACAGAGAGGTCAAAGTGATGACACACAACAGTTTTGGACAGCTGGCCCCAGACTCTGCTTCTTCCGGTGGTAGAGGCTGTCAGTCGATTTACCTTTTGTCATGGAGTGGGTTCCAGGGTTTGCCAAAGTAGAATTCAGATGGTTTATGGTTTCTGAAGCAAAATACTAATTACAGTGCCAATTGTGTTGGGAAGGCAGGGAAGAAGAGAAATGTTAGATGAGATCATTGGTGTTAAATAATTGATAATTTAAATTTATATTATTGGAGAGAGTGCTGTATTACTCTGCAAAGATAAGTTAGTTACAGATCTAATAGGCATTTATTTTTGGCAGATACATATTGAATTTCTGTATTGGGCTTAGGCTCATAAAAAAGATGAGTTTTGGATGTGTATATGGGAGTAAAAGACTATATGCTAACTAAAAATTTATTTTAGGGCTGGGTGCAGTGGCTCACCCCTGTAATTCTAGCCCTTTGGAAGGCCAAGGTAGATGGGTTACCTGAGTTCAGGAGTTTGTGACCAGCCTGAGCAAGAGTGAGGCTGGGCATTGTGGTACATACCTGTAGACCCAACTACTTGGGAGGCTGAGGCAAAGGGATCACTTGAGCCCAAGAATTTGAGGTTGATATGAGCTATGATGCCACAGTTTGCCCAAGGGCGACAAAGTGAAACTCCAAAAAAAAAAAAAATTATTTTAGTTGAACAGCAACTAGGTTAGTACACTCTAGAATAAATGCTTTTCCTGGTATGATGTTAATAGCATTTAAATAATCTAAACTAATGCTTTTCTAGGCATTGTTTTGAATTTCATATATGTTTTGGAGTTTGCCCTTTAACTTTAATCTCTGGATGTAATGATCTTAGTAGTGAATTTTCCAGGGCCCAAGGAGATGTTGGTGGTTTCTTTCATATTTCCAACCATTCCAACATACATGCTTTGATAATTTCTGCGATTTGTTCATCCCACATTTGTTTTTAACTCCACATTTGTCAAACCCACGGTGGTGTAAATGACTAATTATAAATAGTTTAACACCCTCTGGGAGGTATTTATAGTTTTAGAGCAGAACTTGTTAACATCATAATTATTAAACCCTACTAGATGCTAGACATTGGGATAAATGAGGGGAAAACAAGGAGGGCTCCTATTCCTTGGAGAGCCCATGAACTAGTAAATGAGTCTTTTCATTTTTGTTTGGGTTTGGTAAGATTTTTGATCAGGGATACCTTTCTTCTGTAGCTTAGAAGTTTAGTAGACTGGTTTAGTAGACTGGTGGACAGATTATTGTTTTTTACTACATATTCTATAGAGTGAATTCTTGCTTTATAGTCGGAATTAAAACTTGCTAAATATGTCTGACCCATTGTCTTGTAGGCTAGTGTAGTCTATGTGAAGATGGCCTTGAGGTTTCTTGTAAGAGTTTGGTTGTCTGGTCTGTGGTCAACCTCAAAGGTTAGGGATGCTACCCTAGGGCACACTTGGCCTCCCTTAAAATCCATTAGGTTAGTGAAGAATTAATCTGCCTTGTTTGAAGTCTTCTGTCTTTTCAGCCTCCGTCACCATGGGACAGAATGAATTCCATAAATACAACATCGTCTCTCCTTTTACTTACCCTAAAGCCACTTGCTGACCTTCGGGGTACCCTCCTTCATTTTATCCAGGGATGGATGGTCATTTGGGTTTATCGACTACTTGACTTTGACTTTTAGACTTTAACTATATCTCTCTCAATTTTTTGTCTTCAGATTCAGGTTCTTATATTTTTATATATGTCTGCCTTTGGTATCAATTCAGTCTTATTTTCTTATTACTACACATACATCAGTGCCATCAAACTTAGAGTTTAAATCTCAGGGGCAAGAGAGCTCTACTGCTGAGATAAACCATGGCACAGGGACCAGGCAAGGTACTAGTTTCTTTCTTTCTTTCTTTTTTTTGAGACAGAGTCTGATTTGTCACCCTTGGTAGAGTGCGATAGTGTGTCATAGCTCACAGCAACCTCAAACTCCTGAGCTTAAGTGAGTCTCTTGCCTCAGCCTCCTGAGTAGCTGGGACTACAGGCTCCTGCCGCAACACCTAGCTATTTTTAGAGACAGGGTCTCGCTCTGGTTCAGGCTGGTCTCCAACTCGTGAGCTCAGGCCATCCACCCGCCCTGGCCTCCTGAGTGCAGGGATTATAGGTGTGAGCCACCACGCCTGGTCAAATTACTGGTTTTTTAAAAAAAAAAAAAAGTGTAGAAAGAAAAGAAATAGTTATGTGATTACATTATAAAATTAGGTAATGCTCATTAAAATATTTTAGTTTATGATGGATGACATATGTGAACAAAATTGTTTCAAAAACACAATGACTACACAAAGGTGATGAATGTTGGGTGGTATGGTGGAGGGAGAAGAGCTGCTTGGGTCTGGGAACCTGCTTTCTTTGTTTGATTTCTCTGCAAAATGGCTTATGAAGACTGGAAAATCAGTCTCACCTCTGGTCCTCACTATCCTCATGTGAAGACTTATGGCAAAAATTTATTTTCATTACCTAAGTTCTATGATTCTATGTATTTAAAAATCCATTCTTTTAACAAATCCCCTTTTAAAAATCACTTGAACAAAAATACTGATTACTATCCAATCATGCATTATAATTTAGAGTGGAGTCAAGTCACTCTAGTATTATGATGTGGCAGTAAAAACCGACTGTAAATTCTTAGATTTGGGTACCAATTTGCCATCATTTCTCCTGTGTATATAATAAAAGTATTTCTCAGTCATTAAATAGCCTTGAACTGGACAGATACTAGGATCTGCCCTTTTCCCCTGAATCATCTTTATAAAGGTATTTGCTGTATCTCACTGACAGTGTTGGTAGATAGATCAAGAACATTTTCATCAGAACAAAGCCACTGCCCTCATTTTGTTTTTTGCTCATGCTATTTTATTATTTCTCTTTTTCTGCTATTCCTTCTTTCCCTCCCTCCGCCCTCTTTTCCTTCCTTCTTTCCTTCCACTCCTGAGAGGAATGAGCTAGCTATGATTTATAGGGTATTTTGGAGAATAAAGCTCTAGATGTTTACTTGGCTTAATGATCATTGGAGAGGAATAATCCCTAACCACTATCTGATACAGTCTGCAGTCATCCTTTCAAAATTAAATTATACTATTTGGGAACCTCTGAACAGTTCTTCTAATCAGAAGTTTTTTTCTTTTTTCCCTTCTCTTTCTTCCTTTTAATTAAAGTTTAGGGGAAAAACAAAAAAACAGAAAACACAATGATAACAACAACCAAAAAAATCCCCAAAACATAGTTTGTACTGTTTTAACAATTTTCGGGAATTGTGTCAATACTTTTGCAAATCTTATTTATTGTAGATAGATTATACTGGTTAAAAAGCTTCAAAAGCTTTTTAAGTTGACCTCAAAACAGTGTAATTTTGTATGTGTGTGTTGTTTTCTTGATTGTATCTGGAAAGCGTTTTTCCATTCTTTTTTGAACTTAGGAATTTTCTAATTAGTAAATTATTCATATCTCAGCTTATTCCACATCATATGTGGTGGAAAATTGCATTCAATTGTTTGTTGTAGAGTCAGTTATTCTAAGAATATGGCAGTTCCCTGAATGTGGTGCTATTTTGAGCATTGCAGGTCTTAGCCATTAAGTTTTGTACTTTCATCTGTTTCTTGCCACTTAGTTTTATAATTATTTCCATATGATTTGATGTTCATATTTATCCACATATAGCACTCCCCCCCCACCAATCCAGGGCAGGATTAGAAATGAAAACTTTGGATATCTTAAAGACATGAAAATATTCTTAAGAAATTAGAGACTAAATACTGTATGCAAAACTGATTTATTTTTACAGCCCTAAAGTCATATTAGCTTCAGAATATGTATGATTTGGTTGGAGAAAATAGCTTTCATTTTTAGAATATCAAATTTCAAAGTCAGACCATAGTTTATTCAGATACTAATTAAATGTAATTGAATTTTACTTTTAAGTATTTTTCTGCATTTGTTAGAAATGGCTCACTAATATGTTTAACAACTCATGCTATTTTTTTTTTTTTTCAAAAAGTGAGCAGAAATTAGCATTGCAAGGACATTTGTGCTTCTGGGTTTCTACGTTCTCAGTAACAGAAACCCAGCATGGAATCATTTTCAGAGTAGGAGTAAATGGGGAAGCGTTTCCAGATCGAACAGAACTTTATCAGGTCTTTCCTTTTTATCTTTTGTCACCTTCACAGCATCTGGAAAATTTTGTTGCTTGGGGTGAGACAAATGATTTAATCCTTGCCTGTGTTATCTTCTTTTTTATTTTGATTTACTTATTTCCATAATTAACCAAGCTGCTGCTGAGAAAGAGGATGGTGAGATACTCAAGAAGAAGGTTGAGGGGTGTTAGGAGTCATCTTTGCCACTTGTGCGGAGGGTGCTCCCCTGGCAGAACCCCAGATGACACGTGGTACCCAGGCATGGGACAGGAGACACCACAGAAAGAGAAAGATATGTCTCACCTTACATTCTCATCTTTTGGTGATGAAGCCAAATCAGCAGTGGTGATAAAAGTTGGCCTTGAGGTTTACAGCATTACGTATTGGCTGACAAGAAAAGTTCTTTATGTTTCTGTCTTTTAAAATTATTTTTATTTTTATTTTTAAGAGTTCTCACTGTGTTGCCCAGGCTGGCCTCAAACTCCTGGGCTCAAAGGATCCTCCTAGCTGGGCCTTCTGAGTAGCCACCAGGCCTGGCTATCTCTTTTTTTCCTTTTTCTGAAGATGGGTCTTCCTTATTGCCCAGGCTTGAGGAGTACAGTGGTGTGATCAGGGCTCATGGCAGTCTCCAACTTCTGAGCTTAAGTGATGTTCCTGCCTCGGTCTCCTGAGTAGCTGGGACTGCGGTGGGAGCAACTATTCTGTTTTCAATAATGTCTTCAGCTTGACTCTTTCTAGTATTCCCAGGCACAGGGAATTAAATGATCAAAAAGCAGTTATTGATAACAGAGTCTGATTCCAGTTCCGCGATGGCAACCTCAGTGCTTTCAGAACCCATATGATACCATTATTATGTTGAAGAACTAACTGTTTTAGCTAAACTCTGAAGGAAAATGGCTCCTTCCTCTTGAGATCTCTTTTAGTATTTCAGTATCATTATTTTATCCCTTACTTTCACTCTTTGAAGCAAATAACTGTACCAGTGGCTTCTACATTTCTTTTTTTGTGTGTGTGTCATTTTCTTAGTTATTATTTTAAAACGTTCACATTCTGCTCTTAGAAGGCTTCTACATTTCTAAACAAAGTTCTTTAGTTTTTTAAGACAGTTTTTTGCACAGCGCCCAATTTTGTAACATCATAACTAACCAAGCAAGTAGGCCCTGGAATGTTCCTTCTCTTCTGTTAGCAAGCAAATGTTTGCTCATGGTGATTTCCCTGCTGCTTTTGAGGAATTTTCCAGTCCTCCATTTACCATGACACTTTACATGTTTACAACTACTCTCTCTAGTTTTAAAAACTTATCTTTAGGTGGCTGTGGTGGCTCGCTCCTGTAATCCTAGCTCTCTGGGAGGCGGAGGCAGGAGGATCCCCTAAGCCCAGGAGTTGGAGACTAGCCTGAGCAAGAGTGAGAATCTGTCTCTACTCAATATAGAAAAAATGAGCCAGGCATTGTAGTGAGCACCTATAGTCGCAGCTACTCTGGAGGCTAACAAAGGAGGGTTGCTTGAATCTAGGAGTTTGAGGTTGCTGTGAGCTACGCTGATGCCATGTCACACTCTAGCCCAAGCAGGTGACAGAGCAATACTCTCTTCCAAAAAAAAAAAAAAAAAAAAAACCCAATGATCCAAACAAACCTTATCTATGAACACTGCTTAAAACTATCACTGAATTAATGCTTCCCTTTCCTAATTTCTTAAAAATGTTTCCTTGCCTTCAAAATATCTCATTTCTAAGCCTGCCTTCATTTGGACTATATTTGGATAAATTCAGATACCAAATCACATAAAAATAATCACAGAGCTAAGTGGCAAGGGATATTTGTTGATTCATTTGTAAAGTGGTACAGGACAATATTTGTCTCATTCTTTGAATAGGTTTTTCTCTGCTCTGCTGGTACTTTTCCTCTAAAAGAGGCAAGTGTGAGCTGCATAAATGGCACATGGTTTTTAGTAGGGTTAAAAAGCTCACAGTAACATTTTTCATGATTGAAAATGACAGTACAGAAAAATACATTGCTCCTATAAGAGCTAGTATTTTTCTTACGTTTCTTCACTAACATTTGAAATTGCTGAAGTTTATTTTTTAATTTTTAATTCTGCTGCTTATAATATTTGGTTGTTATGAATATTAGGCGGTCTTTTGTAATGATGCTCCTGTTATCATTACAGGAGCAATGATAACGCTGGAGAATAATATTCTAGAAAGGTTTTATTTAGCACGGTTACCCTCACATCAGTTATGGAATTCTTTGAATGCTAGCAGGGTATTGCATACATTTTAAAGATGTTTTGGTCATCTCTTGCATTTGGAAACACAGGCTTCATTTGACAGTATTTGTAAATCACATATATCGATTTTCCTTTTGAGATTAAATGGCAGTGTGGAAATGTGCCTGGGAGTTAGCTATATGTTTCTGTCCCATCATTTCATTGAAAAGAAAATGCTTCTCAGTGGTTAACTTGAAAGCAGGAATTCTCAGACTTGGCTGCACATTAGAATCACCTGGGAGCCTCTGGAAATTTTCATTCCCAGGTTGTATCCTAAACTAATTTACATCAGCCTCCCTGGGGCCGGGACCCAGATGTTGGTTTTTCAGAGTTCCCCGGGCGATTTCAATGTGCAGCCATGGTTGAGATCTACTGCTGTAGAATAAAGTCAGACCTAGTCACGCCTCCGCTTGAACTGTGCACGTGCACCTGTCGCTGGAGCTTGGGGAGGTCTGAGTTCTTAACTGAGTAGTTGAATGGGATAATTTTGCCGCCATTGTCAGATAAAGAATTTATTTGGGATTTACATCAATTGTGCAAATGTGCCACTTTGATTAAACATAGTTTCATGCTTTGAATTCAGAATCCATTTTAAACTCTTCTCTTTCCTTAACAAAAAATTTTCCTCTAGTGCTTCGTCAATCTCATGGTCTCAGGGAGAAAAAAAAAACCGGCTCTAACTTTTTCCTAGTTCTCATATCTCAAAACTTATGTTACTTCTCTTTGTTTTAAGTACAAAGAGAATCCCAAAAGAGTTGGAGGCAGCCTCCCAGGATACATGAAATAGGACAAGGAGGTATAAACTGAACACAGGGTGAAATGATTAGGGAAAACACAGACCCGGACAGTGTAGAATCAGGAGCAAAGCTAAAAATTCCTCACTGAATGACCTGCCGGTACACGATAGGAAGCTCCTCCGCTGGTGAGCCAGCAGGGCAAATGAGTGTGTCACTTGATTATTTCTGTATGGAAAGTTGAATGCTGCTGGCAAGGTCTGTCTCTCTGTGCCTTTGAGGCCTAGTCAGGACTTGGACACCTGAGACACCTGTGAGATGAGTGGCCAAGAAGGAATGAAGACCTGGAAGGTTCTCACCTGCAACGAGTTTTGTGTATTTCTTTTTGCTTATTCCACAGTGATTTTATGTAGTTGGTAGTATAAATCTCATTTTACAGCAAGGGAAACAGAGGCTCAAAGACATAGGATAATCTGCCCCAGGAATCAATCTAGTTGTGACTGAGATTGTAGCCCTTCTTAAGTGCTTTCTGAAAGATCCAATGCTTTGTTGAACACAATTCCTGCTTATCCTCAGTACTGTTTATAGGAGAAATAATATTTGTGGGGGGATAACAAAGGCCATGTAGCAATATGAGAAAATTTCTGGTAAATGCTTAAACATAGGTTTTTGTTATTATTTTTTTTTTCATTTTTATAGTTTTATTTTGGGGGGTTTCCTTCCCATCTCTTCATATTTGTGGGGCAGGAAACTTCCTAGGAAATGTCCTGGGTGGATGGTTGAAAATATTTGTTGAGCATGCAGGTCTAATACAGTTTGCCTCTGTAGCTCAAGAATTATTTCCAAATTAAACAAAGTAAACAAACTTCATTCTAATTTTAACCACATTACTTTAATGAATATAATGAAAATAAATGTTAGGCCCTAGTGCCATGTATAGGGACATTTCTTATCCAAATCACCAAATCGTTTTGTTTTTATAGAATTTCCACTTTTTAAATGTTCCCCCTAAAAATGTAAGAGAAATCGTAAAAATATCATTTGGAAGAATCCCTTTCAGCTGGTGAATACCAATGGGGTCTGGGACCATTACTGCAATCACCTGACTGCAATCACCTGTTTAATCTTTAGGCGTTCACGAATCTCTTGAAGTCTCAGTTTTTTTCATCTGTAAAGTGGAGAAAAAACACCTACTATTTTGCTAAAATGGCATAGCACACATGAAGCAATTTATATAATGTCTGATCTATCAGTAGTGACTATTAAGTGTACACTACCTATTTTAAATATTTTAATCATGGTAAAGAAAAAAATCATGGTCAACATAGAATAAAATTTCATTTTTAGATAATTGAGTACAAAGGGTGTAAACATGGATTTCCTAAACCAAAGGGCAGTGTCATAGTAAATGTCCTGGGTGGATGGTTGGAAATATTTGGAGAATATGTAGATCTAATAATAGTTTTGCTTTTTCTATAGAAAGAAATTCAAGCCATGAGTCAGTGCAGCCATCCAAATGTCGTGACCTATTACACCTCTTTTGTGGTCAAAGATGAACTCTGGCTGGTCATGAAGTTACTAAGTGGAGGTAAGTGGGCTTTTATTGGGTTTTTTTTTTTGCCTTTTGTTGGAGCCAGTATATTGAATAACACTTTAGATTTGATCCCTTCGTTCCTGCGTTTGAGAGTTTGCTTTTTTACTGCCTGGAGGATAAAGTTCAGATTCCTTAGAGCTGATCTTCAGAGTCTTACCTAATTCAGCTTAACAGATATTTTTACTATTTATTTTACATGTGTGTCCCCTTCCCCTGTTCCCTCTGGCCCTGGACTGAGTTCTTCTTCTCCTTACCTTCCCATGTGCTCCAGCCGTAAGATGTCATATCCTTTCTGTAGCCACTGCTTACTCTTCAAAAAAGTTAACTGTTCTTTTTCTTTAAACATTCTTTTTAACATTATTGAGATCCTTAACACATTGTAACATACTGAATTGTTTCAGCGCTGGTTATTAGAACTTTCTGTCGTGATGGGAATGTTCTACAGATGAGCCATCAGCTTTCTACTAATCACATACCACTCTTGAGCACTTGATATGTGGCTAGTGTGACTGAGAGACTGAGTTTCTGTTACATTGTAATTCACTTATATTTAAATGGCCTCTTGCGACTAGTGGCCACAGTATTGGGTAGTGCAAATTTTGATTGTGGACTTTGTGAAGAAAGAACTGTCTTAAACACATTGAATTCATTCAACCTGGCATCTACTGGGTGCTCAATAAATGTCCGCGAGAAATATGTGCTAAATCCTTTGTGGTGTTGACTAGAAGTGACACTATTCTTATCCTCCTATTGGATTTGGGAAGGAAAATAACTCCTCTCTGTAGCCTCAGATCCCTGGAGTTATGCAAGCCATTACAGTTTAATTTACAAAGCAGTTTCATGTGCGTATTTGATTTCTTTTAGTCTTTTAACATCACTCTCAGGAAAGGAGGGGTAATGATAACTGTTACCTATGTTGAACATTTCCTGTGGCTAGATCCTGTCTAAGGCAGTTTACTGACATTCTCTCATTTAATCTTGATGACACCTCTGAATGGCCTGTGTCACCATCCCTGTTTTTCAGAAATTACACCAAAGCTCAAGGAGTTCAGCCGCTTTCCCAAGATTACATACATAGTAAATGTTGGTGCTGGAATTTGTGACATAGCTTAAAAACTGAGCTGTGCTGCTTCATTCTACCGACCTGGACACTGAAACTTAGACTGCCTTAGTGACTTCCTTAGTGACACTGGCATACCCTCTAACATGTTCTGTTTCTAGGGTGTCACTCCTCCTGTGTCTTTCTGAAATATGAAGTGTGATTTAAGAGCAGAGAACATTTTGCTTTGCCTGGACAAAGCCAAACTTGGCACAGCAGAATTTACATGTTGGAGCTCATTCTAAACTGCAGATGTAGTTCCAGCTAAGGCTGAATCTAGGGATACATCTTGAATTTTTTTTTTTTTTTTTTTAAAGAAACTCTCTAGGATCAAGTAAAGGCCCAGGAATGAGATGATGGAGACATTGTCATTGGCTTGGCTATGCTTGTGTAGGTCTCAGTAGGGAGCCTGGGAGAACTTAGTTCTGCTCTGTTCCTAGTCTTACTCAGTTCTATCAGTCGTCGTCTCTTTGAGTGACTACTTTGGTTTTTAATTAAAAGAGAAAAGAATAAAAAGACAGAATAGAAGGAAAAGGAAGCCTCCTCAGTGCCGTGCGACTATTGGGCTTGCCCCTCGGTTCTGCAGAGGGTAATGCTTTGCCAACAAGATGGTCTTACTGATGTTCCTCTTGTGGGGGTTCCACCAACCTTGAGGAAATGAGAAATTTTGGTGACCTGAGACCTCGAATAGTTCCAAATACCGCTCTGGTCAAGCTGAAGATTTTACCTTAATTAACCTCTTACTTTTATAAACTTGAGAATATCCTCTTGTCCTGTTTTATGGGGCGGATCTGATAGAAAATTTCACTGACTTTTAAAAAGAGGTCAGCATAATCTCTCTGGGCTTTAGGTAAGAGGAACAGGTTTTAAACAGGTTTCCACAGGTAAGGAGAACGTAGGCAGATGTGGACTCCTATTCATTTTCCTTTAGCTGGCCAGAAATGCATACTTGCCTGGTATGGTACGTCCTTATAAAATGGTTTTGGAATTACCATTTTCCAAACGACACAAAAATCCAAGAGTCAGTGAATAATCAGATTTTTTTTTTCTTTCTGAAGGGGAAGTACAATGTGGATTTGTTTTCTTCTATTATATTTCATTACATTGGCTCTCTTAATGAGGGGCAGGCAGCTAGTCTGGTGGAGGAATAATCTGACAGGGAAACTCAATCCTCTTAGTTAATTATAAAGAGCCTAGAGCCAAATTCAGGTCCTGAGGTAAGCTGTTTGTTAACTCTTCAGAAATGTCGAACCCCCAGGTAGTTATGGCTTTTAAAATGACCTAGAGGTTTGGAATATTAATTAATATGTGTTGAAACATGAATTCACATTGCCAAGGATACTGCTCTGTATATAGTAGCCAAGAGCTAGGTATTTTGGTATTAATTTCTTTATTGTAGGTGTCAGTACATCAGGCATCAGGTAGATGAAAATAGACTGTGTACCGTCACGTGGAGAGGTTTAGCAGCATCATACTGTTGCCCCCTCCAGCTGTGATTTAAGTTTTCGGGAACATCTGGGTTCTTTCTCTCCGCAGTTGACTGCTGCCTTTTCTCCTGGCTTCCTCCTCCTCCTTTGTCAGTTTAGACCTCTTGAACCCTCTTCAGAGTCTGTGACCAGTTGTATGTCCAGAGCAAAGGGACTAACCGTGAAGTGGTCTGGTTCCTGATCCAGAATCATCCTCTCTAAGTGCACCCTGAAAGTGCCTTGCAAACCTGAATTTGGTGTTTCTGGTCCTGGGCCTGCCCTTTGGTTGTTTATACACCTTGGGAATGTTTGTATCAACTAAACAAACAAAACCCAGTATTTCAATATCACCATTTAGTTTTCCCTAAATGGTGGAGTTTTACCCTGAAAAGGTAATGAAGGTGTTTCTAAAATTATTTTTTTCTAATTCTTTTGTTTGTCCACTTAGGTTCAATGTTGGATATCATAAAATACATCGTCAACCGAGGAGAACACAAGAATGGAGTTCTGGAAGAGGCAATAATAGCAACAATTCTTAAAGAGGTTTTGGAAGGCCTAGACTATCTGCACAGAAATGGTCAGATTCATAGGTATGGCAGCTGCAGAGATGTTTAATTCACCTGTTCATCTCTTTAGCCCTAGTTTGTAAAGAATGTTAAGGAAATGCATGCAGAAGGTAGGTATTGATGTTACTTCTAACTTAGATAGACTGAATAGTTGGGAAGAAAAAGACCTTAAGAAAGAAACAGGGCTCAGTGCCTGTGGCTCAAGCAGCTAAGGCCCCTGCAACATACATCTAAGGTGGAGGGTTTGAATCCAGCCCGGGCCCGCCAAATAACAATGACAGCTGCAACCAAAAAATAGCCGGGCGTTGTGGTGGACGCCTGTGGTCCCAGCTACTTGGGAGGCTGAGGCAGGAAATCGTTTGAGCCCAGGAGTTGGAGGTTGCTGTGAGCTGTGATGCCACAGCACTCTACCCAGGGGGACAGCTTGAGGCTCTGTCTCAAAAAAAAAAAGAAAAGAAAGAAACAGAAGAATTAATTTTGATGAATAATATAGGTATCCTTGGGATTGGTTTATTTGCTTTCACTGAAATAAGTGCAGAATACAAAAGGCACTACATGAACTCATTTAAAAAAATGAGTTAACATAACTCTTCTTAAAGTGTGTTCAGTTGAACTGGATAGCATCTCTAGCTTTCTGATACAGGCACTTCTGCTCCAGACATTGTGATATATTAATTATTTTCAATACAGTAGTGAGAGGAAAGGAGGTGGCACTAATTTTATCTTCTTTGTGACATAAAATGCCAATTGTTTAAAATAGACAAACAGCATAGAAAGTGAATGCCTAATGTTTCAGATGAATTAGTGCTACTTGGGCTCTTAGGTTTTTCTTTTCTTTTTTTTTTTTTTACAAATTTTGCAAGTAAATAACCATTTCCCAATGATACTCATAGTGTAATCCTCCTACTCTGAACTATAAGTGAGCTAATACTTTAGAATTCAAACATATGAATTACAAATTCTCATTTTTCTTTAAGTGTTAAGATTACTTGTATACAGCTTCTGTATAGTAAAGAAATATATTATAAAGAGTATTTATAATTGGTATATTCCCAGAGGAGATGATAGAATTCATTTTTCCAAGGGAGATGGAATTACTGTGGAATTGCACCACAGATAAACATAAGTGGAAGTAGAATAGCTATACGTAGACTGCAGTTTAATACTCTATAAAATGACTGGATTGTGAGTTCATGGCCAGTTTCTAACCCTGAAACATAAAATAGTCTACTCACCAGTAATTTAATTAAATACAGATAATGATGTCATGGAAATTATTTGTCACTAAAATCCTAAGTGTCCCCCAGGACTAAATCCTTGTAACTTTTAAAATCTTTAATATAATTTTAATATTATATTTATGTCAAAGTGCCGCCTCATATGATGTATTTTAAAATCTTCCTAAGTGAATCAATATAATAATCTGTACTCCACAATTTATTCTCTATTTCTTTTTTCTAATAGGGATTTGAAAGCTGGTAATATTCTTCTGGGTGAGGATGGTTCGGTACAAATAGCAGGTAAAGCCCATAAAGATAAAACATATTTTACATGTTTATGGGGGTGTTACAGTTTTAAGAAATGTAGAATGAATGAATGTGTGCAAATGTAATCTCTTTTAAGAATGTATCTCGACGGCCTTGTTTTACGCGACGTACAGTATTTATAGAATGTTTGGGTCTAGAGGATGATGTATTTTCCTCTTGTTTTGATGAATCTTCATCAGATCATCCTATAAAAGATGCTATTACAGTAGGACACAGCCCTTTGATTAAGAACAAGTTTACTTTCAATTTTATTATATTTTCTTCCTCTCAGGTTGAATAATAGAAATATTTGTATAACTGTAAGAAAAGCACTTTTGAAAAAGCATTTTTTTTTTTTATTGATACAGTCTCACTTTCTTGCCTCAGGCTAGAGTGCCATGGCCTCAGCTGAGCTTACAGCAATCTCAAACTCCTGGGTTCAAGTGATCCTCCTGCCGCAGGCTCCTAAGTACCTGGGACTACAGGCACCTGACATGATGCCAGGCTGATTTTTCTATTTTTTAGTAGACATAGGGTTTTGTTCTTGCTCAGGCTGGTCTTGAACTTCTGAGCTCAAGTGATTCTCCCACCTCAACTTCCCAGAGTGCTAGGATTATCAGGCCCAGCCCTAAAAAAGCTTTTTGATGAGCTTGAAAGTTTGAAACTTATACATACTAATTAAAAATTAATGAAGAAGTGGCTGAAAGAATTGGGAGGTCCTAAAATCTAGATCTTGTTATTTTTTTTGTTTTTTATTTTTTTTGAGACAGAGCCTCAAGCTGTCCCCCTGGGTAGAGTGCCGAGGCATCACAGCTCACAGCAACCTCCAACTCCTGGGCTCAAGCGAGTCTCCTGCCTCAGCCTCCCAAGTAGCTGGGACCATAGGTGCCTGCCCCACCGCCTGGCTATTTTTTGGTTGCAGCCATCGTTGTTTGGTGGGCCTGGGCTGGATTTGAACCTGCCACCTTAGGTTTATGTGGCTGGTGCCTTAGCCCACTTGAGCCACAGGTGCCGAGCTCTAGGTCTTGTTATGTTCTTCAATCTGACCTAATATTACTATTCTTGGTGGTTGGTGGACAGGGGATGCAGTGAATGTCTATTGCATCAACACACTAGGTGAGCACCTTCCATGCTCAGAGTAACCTGAAAGCCTGGGATAAAATCTATCTATGTCTGTATTCATTCTTGTTTTACTCATTTCCATGGAAGTCTGTTTCAACAATCCTTTTAGCCATCACCATTTCTCTCGGTGAGATGCTTTTGGCATTTTTGGCTGGATGGCCCTTCCTTGTACTGGGCTGTCCCTGTCATTGCAGGGAAGAGTAGGATGGGCCCTCTTACACCTATCACCTGGTTTCGATAATTATTATTATTATTATTATTTTTTTGAGACAGAGTCTCACTATGTCATCCTCAGAGTACTGTGGCATAAGAGCTCACAGCAACCTCCAACTCTTGGGTTTAAGCTCTTTTCTTGCCTCAGTCTCCCAGGTAGCTGGGACTATAGGCGCCCACCACAATGCCGGGCTCTTTTCTTTTGTTGCATTTGTTTAGCTGGCCCGGGCCGGATTCAAACCCTCCACCCTCCGTAACCACGGTGCTACAGGCGCCAAGCCATGGTTTTGATAATTTTTAATCTTGGGCTATTCTTGATTTATCTGTCCCCTCCCTCCCTTCGTTGGTGGCTCTCATCATTTTTAATACTGAATTTGGTTCTTGAGCTAAGTTAGTGCCTCGTGTATCCATATCTAGTCCCCGTGAGAAGACCTTTTCTCACAGGCTAGGGACAGTTTGGAAGGTGCTTCAACTAAAGAAGTGACAGCTGAAAACATCTGTGGGCAAACATTTCCAGACTGTTGAGCCCCAAGTAGTCTGACGCCTGTTGCTCAGTGAGTAGGGCGCCGGCCACATATACCAAGGCTGGTGGTTTGAGCCTGGCTGGGACCTGCTAAACAACAATGACAACTGCAACCAAAAGTAGCTGGGTGTTGTGGCAGGCGCCTGTCGTCCCAGCAACTTGGGAGGCTCAGGCAAGAGAATCTCTTGAGCCCAAGAGTTTGAGGTTGCTGTGTGAGCTGTGATGCCATAGCACTCTACCAAGGGCAACAGAGTGACATTCTGTCTCAAGAAAGAAAAAAAAAAAAGGCCGGCTCTTATGTCATACCAGGCTTGGCTGAATTTCTTAGGCTACCTCTTAGGAGCTTTCTGACCTTGGGAAAGTCACCAAACTTCTTGAGACCCAGTTGCATTAAAGGAAGATAAAAATATAACCCCTCATCTTATTTTGTGAAGTCAAGGTTTGATAATGTTATTTGTGGCGGGCACATAGTAGGCAGGCAGTAAATATCACCCTTGCTGTGGTTACTATTACTGCTGTTAGTATCGTTACTGCGGTTACTACAGTTGACAGGATCACTCTGTACTTCTCTGCGCTGACTGGATCATGTGTACCTCAGATTTTTCTTGCAAGAGATTCAGCTCTGAGGAATTTGTAAGTTATGAAAAGGTAATACTTACTAATTATAGAATTTGGAAGCTAACTTGCCATTAATCCAAGCTGATAAGGAGGCATAACTTTTATGATGAAGTGATAATTTCTCTTTAAGAGGGTCCAGATAGCTGGAAACTGCCTGGAAATGTGAAGGCAGTTCTCCCCCGGCCTTACTCTGTTACTTCAAACTCTGCCAGTCATCTCATCCCAATATCCATGTCAGATTAATGATCTGCGCCTTTTGCTGGGCCTTCTGGAGTGCGTTGTCCTTTCCTTTTTCCCAGCAGGAATTCCCTGAGGTAGGATATCCTGACCTTTTCTTTCCGTCTCAAGCCTTTGGGTTTTTGGTCACTGTGGGTGGTGTTGAGTGTGACCTAGAATGGGCTACACTGCAGGTGCTGCTGGGTTCAGAGGGCACCTGCAGAAAGCACCCAGATGCAGGGCGGTGCTGGGGATTAAATGAACCCGTGTGCAAAGGGCGACGCCTTCTCCATGCCTGGCCATGTGGGCCGTCCTTGGGGCCCTTTCTGTGTATGTGACTTCATGCTTATGTAGTAACAAACTGGAATTGCCATTTCCCAGATGTGTGATGGCTTATTTGAATGTACTGTTTCTACATCTCTGAAGCTGTTGCTTTCTAGAAGTCATGTTTAATTTTCCTCACACTCACTGACCTGAGTATGATATTAAATTTACACAGTATTTAAGATTTCAGTTTTTAAAGTTTTAACTATAAAGTAAGGTTATTGCCATAAAGCATTATTAATCTCTCCTGGGAACAGGGAGATGTTACTGCTGTCCTCATTTTATACGAGATTGACTTTCATGGTCAGGCAGTTGGTCACTGTTTGAACAAAAACTAGGACCCGGAATCTTTGGGTCCTTTGCTGGCATTGCTGTCTGGTGGGTGAAGTAGGGAAGGGGGGTGGAAGCATTGAAAGAAGAGACTCACAGAAATGGTGGGAGTGAGTCTGCCCCTTTTTGTTACTACTGTTTTTATTTAGACAAATAATACATTGTTTTTACCTGGACTGTTTTTGCCCTTTTCCTTTGTAATTTTAGGCCTCTTAGACCCTGTAGTTTGAAAATTAGTCAGGGAGAAGTTTAGTTTTCATTCATTTCTTTAAAGAAATGTAATTATTGCCTATCTTGAGAATTTTATGGTGTACAGTGTGTGTGTGTGTGTGTGTGTGTGTGTGTGTGTGTGTTTAAGCCTGGCATTTATTTAGTCTGTTAATTAAAAAAAAATTTTTTTTTTGGACAGTTTTACTTTGTCTCCCTTGGTAGAGTTCTGTGCCTCCATAGCTCACAGCAACCTCAAAGTCTTTGTCTCAAGCGATTCTCTTGCCCCAGCCTCCCAGGTAGCTGGGATTACAGGCGCTCACCACAATGCCTAGCTGTTTTTTAGAGAATAGGTCTTGCTCTGGCTCAGGCTGGTTTTGAACCTGTGAGCTCAGGGCAATCCACCCGCCTTGGCCGCCCAGCATGCTGGAATTACAAGTGTGAGCCACTG
>NW_003852485.1:6979635-6998463 GCF_000181295.1 Otolemur garnettii | reverse complement strand
AAAAAAAAAAAAAAAAAAAGAAAGGGCATTTTTGTTATCCTAATAGAAAACATAAATTTTTTTTAGAAAAATCACTCATTGTACAAAGTATGTAAATTTTCTTTCTCAGAACTTTTTATTGGAAAAGGGGAGGTGAAAGGGTCTGGTTTAGCAAACCCTTGCTTTGTTATGTAGCTAACAGGTACGGTGAATAGGCTAATATGCTTGGTTCTGTTTACTGTAGTACAAAGTCTGTGGGAAGGATGCACACGTCTGTAGACTGTGGATATACATCAGTAACTAATGTGGATTGAGTACCTCCTACGTGCCAGGCCAGCCTGCAGGTTCTGAGTTCTCAGTCCTCCTCGTAACCTTATGGGAAGGTACTATTACACCTGTTTTACAGCTCAGAAAGTAAGGTACAGTGTGGGGAACTAAATTGGCCAACTCACATGTAGAAAAGTGGTGGAGCCAGGCTTCAGATTCAGGCAGCCTGACTGCAGGGCCAGTCAGCCCCCACCTGTGGGATTTCCAGAGGGAGAACCCTAGATGGACTTTAAGTGACCTGCGTTTGGAGAGGAATACCACTGGCAGCCACGAGCCTGTCTCCATCCTCCATAAATCGACTCCACTGTAGGCTAGGGGACAGATTTACACCCTCTTCCTCTTTGCCCCTTCAGGTTGAAACACATGTGTCACTGGTAAGGTTCCAGGGGATAGCAGAGGCAGTCATCTTCCTCCTCTTGTGGTGTAGAAATAAGTTCAGTTGTGATACAATTGCTACTCTATTCCGACTGGAGAACTTCAGGTTTGAGGCAGTGAACCTCCTCAGGGCTTAAAAGAAAAGGCTTTTCTTCATGTCAAGTCCTCTGTGCTTAGAGGGACTGTGTGTTTGAGTCTGACAGTAAACCTGGAAAGGATGCCCCAGCCAGTGTGAGAGGTTTTGCCGCACTGTGTGATAGAAGGGGTGTGGTTACCTGGAGGTCACGGTTTTCCCACAACAAAGCATTTTACTTTCCTATTTGATGCTGCTGTGCTGCCGGGAAGAGCTTGGTGCTTTGTCTGGCAAGTGACTAAGCCTGTTTGTCTGGAATTAATGAGAGATACTATTTTAAGCAAATAGAAATTCATATCAAACAGGTCACTTTGGGGTGGCTACTGTAAATCCATTTATTCCAGGAATTAAAAAAATACTGGCTGCACTTAATGTATTATTAAAAATGCTGATTTTCAAAACATTTGCTTCCGAGGAACTTTCCAGAAGCAACTCCTGTGCTACATAAGGTAGATCTCATGCTCATTTTCACTTACCTTTGCCTTTTAGGTGTGCGCATGAGGTGCTCTGAGGATTTGCACGCCTCCTTGCTCCTCATTCATGTGTTTAAACCTAATCATCAATGTGATGGGATTTGGAGGTAGGGGGGTGTAGGGAGGGTGATACGGTCACCAGGGCTAAACCCACATGCGTGGGATTGGTGCCTTTATAAAAGAGGCCCCAGAAAGCTGCCTTGCCCCCTGTACAGTGTGAGGACAGAGCCAGGAAACACCATTTATGGACCAGAAAGTGAGTTCTTACCAGATAGTGAATCTACTGACACTTCATCTTGGACTTTCCAGTCTTTGGAACTGTGATAAATAAATTTGTGTTGTTTATAACTAACCCAATCTAAGGTATTTTGTTACAGTAGCCCGAATTGACTAAGGCAGAGCTTATGTGTATGAATGTGAATTTCCCATTCCCAAGTTTTCATAACAGAGAAATAAAATTTAGTACTAGGCTACCTAGAACTTTGGAAAGTTATGTTCACACCCATCTTATGTATCTGAGCCCATTTGAATCAAACTTACACCCCAGGTTTTTCATGTCTAAGGTGCATTGCTATGACTTCGAGTGTCATTTACACTTTCTTGGAGGGAGGTCATATCCTTACCAGCTTTGAATTGCATTTTCATCTTCAGTCTGTATATTGAACACCAAAAACCCCGTGGCTAAAATTGCCAGGAAAATATGCAGGGTGACTTAACTTGGATCTAACACTTTGCATTATTCTTCAAGGGACCAGAGGCAGGTGGTTTTTACATCCATAGCTGCTAAGTTCTTTTGTTTTGTCTGTGCTCTTTGGGCCTGATAAGGTACACTTTGATGGGGAGGGTTGAAGAGCTATTTCTTGTGTTGTAGGGAAGCTGCAGGGTGATGCAGGCACCCAGGTGGTATTGGAGTCAGCCTCCGGGGATATGGGAAAGCTGTGAAAGGGCCCAAGGCTTCTGAGTCAGGGAATGGTGAAACGGTTATATTCCCGAGCCCCTTGCCAAGGCATGGGTTCTGACCCCACCAGATAGCCAGGTTCAAATCCTGGCATTGTTCCTTCTAAACATATAACCAAGTTACTTGACTTTGCATGTCTGTGTATTGAGAATACACTAGAGCATTCAAAAAGCTAAAGTAAAACACATTCCATTTTGGGAATCCTTAGCTCTTACTGCTTTGTGTTGAAGTGGAGGTGGTGCCTTTAGTAATAATGAAAGAGTGTTGCATGGTCCCAGGGAAGTGAAGCTCTATCAGGGGTCCTCAAACTATTTAAACAGGGGGCCAGTTCACTGTCCCTCAGATCTTTGGAGGACTGGACTGCAGGCCTGCGGACGAGTTGGCTGCTAAGCAGGACAGGCAGTGGTGACAAAATCACCTGGCGGGCCTGATAAATGTCCTAGGTGGACCACATGTGGCCCACGGGCTGTAGTTTGAGGACACCTGCCTATCTGCCCAGTGTTCCTCTCTTTTCTTCCTTTAAGGGCCTGCTTTGGTCTTCCTCTTTCTTTGCCCCATCAATTTCCCCAAAAACACCAAAGTGAGCAATCTACAATACAGACCTGACCATCATTTTCTTGCATGAAGTGTAAAATTGTTGTTGATAGAATAAACAACATCTATTCCAAGGTCTAATAATGGTGCATTAGGACCTCCCTCTTTTTCTAGTCTTGTCCTCAAGTATTTTCTAATTAGATTTGAAATTCTTACAGCTTCTCATTCACAATTTCCCTTACTTTTACCTGGATAACTTCTCTCTTAAGCCTCCATACAGGGTGTTCTTTCCTTGAAACCTTTTCTGATCCTTTCCTCCAGTACCTCTCCTTGGTGGCTTGCAGATTCCCTGTCCTTACCCTAGCTAGGCTCGTCGAAGTTGGGTCGGTGCCTTCCCCTCTTACCTCCAGGCTGTGTCCTTCCCAGAGGTAGCATCTCCGTGTTGTTCATCTCAGCATCCACGGACAGGGCCTGACCTGTGGCACATGTGTCCCTGCAGTCCCACTGCAGGCATGTTGGACACCATGTCGTCTGCAGGCTATGTGAGTACACGTGCCTGTTGGTCGCAGAGGGTGCATATGTCAGGCGGAGCTGAAATGTTCAAGCAAGAATACATCAGCCTAACAGAGGGAAGTGAAAATGTTTTAAATATTGAATATGTGTACTACTGGATGTTTTAAAGGCTGAAAAGAGTGTTTTTAAGTGAACATTTTTCACCTCTGATTTTGGGCAAACTCAGCTAGCAACTAAATGGTTGCTAAAGCTAAGGAAGATTGAAGCAGAGGACATGAGTTAAGACATTGGCTACACCCAGGAACCAGAGTACACGTGCAAATTGAAATCTTTGGGGGGTGCAAAGTGCTTTAGAGTGAACCCAAACTTTTTTTTCTTTTTGAGTTTCAGGAACAGTTTATGATTATGTGAATTATAGGTTTAATGAATTATGACCAAATTCTTTTTGGCTTGAGTAAATAAGGAAATTAATGTGGCTCCCTGAGTTTGGTATCCGGACAAATGGTAACATTTGGTGAAACCTCTAGTATGAACCAAGAATGCAATCAATTTTAGAAACTTCGTCTTCCATTCCATCTGCACAGCATCAGTGAGAAATACTTGGGGAGATTTTAAGCAGCTTCCCATCCCTCAACAGCTGCTAGCAGTTGTTACAGAAACTTAAGGAGGTCTTGCTGGGTGAACCCAATGGAGGAGAGTCACTCTGCTCCGATTCCCTGCTGGAATTTTTCCTCAGCTGTGCACATTTAGCTGCATGGAGGCAGGACTGAGCTGCGAAGAAGCGTGTCCAGGGCGGAACGGGCCAGATGGGACTCAGTCTCCCTCCTTCCCTCTCTTTTCTTCCTTTAAGAATCTGTAATAGCATTGTTAAATTAAATTTCATATGTTACCCGAAAACTACTGAGGTAAAGCAAGAGTTACTAGGTTTAAAGCAGAGCAGTTTAGCTTGGTTCTTTGTTTTTCATTTACTTTTCTGTCTCTTAGAGCCTCCATTTGGTATGGACGGCTCCTTTCCTGGGGAAAAGGTGACATTAGGTGTTTGGGTTCAGTGTGTCTGAAGCGGTTAGCTGACTATTTATTGAGCATTTACTATGTTCTAAGCACAATCCTTTGAGCTGACACAGTTGTAAGCAACAGAGACGTCATGTCCACTGTCGTGGAATTTACAATGAGAGAGAAACGGACATTACACAGTTAACTATAAAACTTTAGTTTCAAAAATTTTTAAGTATGGAGGGAAATGCATCTACCTGGAGTATTTAAGTTAGAACTAATAGGATTAGTTTAATAGGTTGTCCTAGGGCTAGATCTTAAATATGTATGACCAACAGGAATGGTTTTTAGTCAATAACATAAGTTACTGTACATATCATAATTGATTATAGATTTTTTTTAGGTAATTTAAATAATGTCAATCTGTATTTACATTCTATGGAATATAATGTAACACTTGATTATATAGAGTACACTTGGGGACGCAGTAGCCAAAGATTATCTCATTAACTCAAGGCCCAAAGCCAAGTTCTTTGCTGGCCATAGTTTGTATCACCTGTAAAGTGATGTTCTTAGGTGCTCAAATTTCCTTTCAACTCTAAAAATTGTCAACTTCAATAGAGAAAAACCCTGTGACCCCTGACTCCCTAATATACTGCCTTTCTCACAGTTTTTCCCACCTTTTTAAATGACAGGACCATTTTTTCATTGAACAGGCAAGAAATTTTGGTGTTCCGTGACCCTTGTCTCTACGTCACACCCTGTACCTTGTCCAGTATGTCAGGAATCCTGTTGTCAGCCATGTCTCACCAGCTCCCTGCAGTCATCCTGGCCCCGGGCACCATCTGTTCTTGTCTACATTATTATGGTAGCATCCTAAGAGGGTCTCTTTGTGCTTGCTCCTCTGTGGTGTGTTCTGTGCACAGCATTGAGTGGAATGCTCTTAAAAAGCAATGACACAATTTGTATCATGCCTTTCTTCAGAGCCCTCCAGTCCCTTCCCATCCCAGAGTCAAAGTCAAAATCCTTACTCATGGTGGCCCTCATAAGGATTATGAGATCTGGCCCCTCCCAATCTCAGCGACTTCATCTCCTACTTGTTCCTCTCCCTGACTCTACTCCAAACTGGCCTCTGCCTGGCAGGCTCCTGTCTTTGGACCTTTGCTCTGGCTGTTCCCCCCCTGTCTGGAACGCTCTTTTCCTTACCTCTTTCAGATCGTGGCTCAAATGTCACATCAGTGAGACTTTCATTGCCTCCTGTTGCTTTAATTTTCTTTGTTGTCTCTGTGGGTTTACCCTACATGAGTGGCTCTCCAGGTGTGCCTCTAGACCAGCAGCATCAGCATAGGTAAAAATTAAATTCTCAGGCTTTCTTATGGAGACATGCTGGGTCACAAACTCTGGAGACAGGGCCCAGCAGTCTGTGTTAAGAAGCCCCATAGTGATCCTAACACATGCTCGTGTCTGAGAGCTGCTGCCGTATAATGTATTTTGTCCTTTTGTTTATTATCCGTATTAACTTCCTTTCCTGACTTCTGCCCCATCTTAAAATGTAGCTCTTCGAGGGCAGGGGTTTCTGCTCTGTAGACCCAGTGCTTAGAGCTGGAAATGGGACTTAGAAAGGTCTTTCCAAGTTGGATAAGTACCAACTGTCTGACTGTATTAGTAAGCTTAGCTTTAAAGAACACTGAGCAGCAGAGTCTAATGTCTGACTCTCACAGTTTACTGATTCTTCCATGTTAAGAGTTTAAACCTGAGATGTTTTCTTTCCTACAGACTTTAAAATCTGCAGATTCTTTGAAGATTTGACTAATCCTTCTGAAAACTTTGTGGAAATGATGTGAATTGTTTCTTTAAATACATGTAGCAACTGGCGGTTGTATTATTTTAATCCTAGTCTGTAGGGGCCATTTCTTTAAAGTGTACAGATGGGCTATTGTGGTTTAATAGATGCTTCTGATAATAGAGCTAGTTGAATGGAGATTTGAATGAAAAAGATCACCTGCAGGTATATGAATATTGCATTGGAAATTTAAACTTATTAATATTTGATCTAAGTCGCCTGCGCCTGCCTCTGCAGATGTGGCCAGGCAGGAGCCCGCACTGACTTCAGAAGCATGCCTTTGGCCAGGGGAAGGATGATACCTGTGTGACTTACTTACCGAGGGCTCTCCTTACAATGGCCTTGTTGATTTAGCAGAGTGGGTCTTTCAGATGAAGGGTCTGAAGACTGCTGAGCCATTGAGCACTTGTTTAAGGTCATTCTGAAATTCACAAAAGCAAATCCCTCTCCTGTCTCCCCAGACTTCACTTCCAGTCCTTGCCATTAGGCTGTCCCCAGCCCCCAATGTGCTTCTTAAATCTATGCCTTTTGACATTTAGTTGCCTCTGGGTTCAGCTCCATCAGTTGTACGATAAAGAAGATTGACAAGATGTTTTCAAGGACCTGTCTTCCATCAGAATGTTTAAATGGCCCTCCATAGCTGCAGTCACTAAAGACCCTCGCAGGCCTAATTTAAAGCATCGAAATCAGGGGATGATCTTGAGCTTGGAGGGGAGAATAAGTCAAGTTTCTGTCCTGTGGCTATTTTTACCAGGGCATCTTTAAAATTAACCCTCCCACCCCACAATGAGGGGCCAGGGAAGAATGGGTTTGTGCCTTGGGAATTACCTGTGGTTCTCCTTTGTCCAGCATGATTATCATACTTAGTACAAAGTTTCCGTGGGTGAGCTCGTGGTCATGTGTACCACTGGCCTTGAGAAAGCTGGCTCTGGCGGGTAACATGTGCACAGCTGGTGGGGACTCCTGCTCCAGCCTCTTAGCACCTGTTCCTTCTGCTGCTGCTCCCTCAAGCCTGACCCAGGGCCCTACTCCTTGTGGTACATTTGTCTGCTTCGGGGCAGGGCTCTGTGGCTGTGACAGATGGGCAGAGCATCTGCTCTTTGATCTTAAACTGCTGCTGTCCACTGTGTGGCTGATTGACTGTGTCAGTCACCGTAACTGTGAGCCAGATGTGAGTGGAATTGATCACAGTTTACCCTTTTTGTGTCTATTAAGCCTGTGTTGTCTCCATTGTGAGAATGGCTGAGGAATTGGGGAGGGGACGGTAGCTGGTGTGGCCTTTGTATTTTTACCAAGTATCCTCTTATTGGATTTTTCTTACAATTTATCTGTGTCGTTATGAACTGATTCAATTCCTTGTATAAAGTGCAAACAAGTGTTAAGAAAATTCCCCTTACAAGTATAAATCTAGCACATTGGAAGGAAACTTGTTGACAGCAGTGTCGAAAGTCCACCCGTATAAAACACAACCAAGGGAAGGCTGGCTTCTTTGTGTGTGTGTGTTTTTTAATATTTTTCTAATTTTTAAAAGTGCAGCTTTGCCTTCAGTGACTTAAAAAATGATGTCTCCTGATTTCTTTTCTTCTGCTGCTGTCAGAAAAGGCTGTGAAATTGTTATTCACCCATGTTTCAAAGACGGTCAGGACTGCCTTTCCCTCCTTAATTGATGGAGAATATGGAGTCGTTCAGGGCAGCTGATAAGTGATTCTCTAAAGCCAAGACTTGGGACATACAGCAGTAACATGCCTTCTGATCTTGACTGTCCTGGACATCAGGCTGTAGATGGGTACCACAGCCTGTAGAGCCAAACTGGGCATCGAATACCATTTGCCAATAAGAAGGACTAAGTAGCAATACGAACAGGAGCCTGACTGACTAGGGGGAAGGAGATTAGGAGAAGACTGAGGGTAAAAGAGAACTCTCTCTGGTTCTGTCTGATTCCTCTTAGGGTACCAGGTTGTATCCTGAGCAGAAGAGGTGGTGTATCCTAATCCGCAGTGATATGTGAATAATTGATTACCGTTAGTCAATAAGTACCAACATTTTTATTGACTTGCTTAAAAGCTGGGCAGATCCAAGATTATTGCTCCAATATTATGATGATGTCACCCTTACACAATTCGTGAGAGATTTTCATGAGTGGGAGAGAAGGGAGTAGAGCTATAAAAATCTGTGCTGAGAATGATATTTACCCGTGGCCTCCTTCCCTGTACCACGGCATCTCCAGTGAGCAGCTGTTACCGATAAACTGTTAAAGTGTATCGTGACTATAAATTATTTTCATGTACTTAAAAACACATCTTATAAAAATCTCAGTGTTCCCATAGAAGTGTGCCATGGGTATGGATTTGTTTGTCTTGCTAGAGACACGTGAGGCACAGTTGAGAGTCACTGGATTAGATAGATGCGTCTGGCATGTGATTCACCTGTCCAGTCTTACCCTTGGACAGTGTCATAAAACACATGAGTATGCCTTCATTAATATTTATTTCCTGCCATTCATTGTCCACTGCTATGGTTCTCTCCATCAAAGAGGTAACAGAGGGAAGCTGCGTGGTGGGTTGTGCACGAGGTCTTCCAGTCCTGGCAAACCATGCTGTGCACCTGCTGGGAAGATGTCATCTCCGACTTAAACTGTGCCTCACGTCAGCTGGAGGTCTGACTACAGTGCCGGTTCTGATTCAGGAGGTCTGGAGTGGGACTCGGGATTCTGCATTTAGATGCTCTCGGGGTGCTGACGCTTCTGGTTGTGGACCTCACTTTGAGTAGTAAGGGTCTAGACTAGAGTGTCCAAGTTACTTATCTTTCTTGTTTTCCTAGAATTTTGTTGGAGGTTCATGTTAGTGTGGCCCCAAGTAGGCACTACTGGAAAAAAGTGAATTAGATTTCTTACAGTGTGTTGTTTTTTCCCCTCTTGAGATGCTTGTGCATTTATTTGTTTTGATTTGTGCCCCTAGCATTAAAAGCTGTGCTTAATTACCGGAGCTGTTTTAAGATCCAAAATTGTACTATGTGCTAAACTGTTTTCTTGCTGATTTTTAGCAAGTCCTTTTGGGGATTGCAATGACTTTGGCCTCTGATGCAATGGTTAACCCTTTACAGTAAGAAGAATGAATAAACATGGCTGGCCTGGGTTTTGCAAGAGTTAAGAAGCCTTTGGGTACAAATAACAGAGTGCTTGTCTGATAGGAGATTAAGCAACAGAGACATTGAATTATCTCACAGAACAAGAAGTCTGGGGCTTTTGGTTTCAGGGTTGGTACAGAGGCCCAGAGTATCGCAGGGGTCATGGACTCTTTCCCACTTTCCTTTCTCACTCTCAGTGTGTCCAGCAGCAGCTTCACCTGACATTTCCCAAACGGGAAGTGGGGTGAGAAGCAGAGGAGCCTTGCAGGGTGGATCATTTACTCAGGGAAAATATTTCTCCAAAGGAGCCCGCACTTGTATTCCTCTTGGATCTCCTCGGCAGGCCCTCAGACCAGTCCTGGTGAAGAGGACCCATGTACCATGATGGGCTTAGATCAGTAAGATTAACCCCCCCAAGGCATGGCAAACACAATCAAGATTCTGGTAGAGAAGAACAGAGCATGGATGTTGTGTGGTCAACCAGCAGTGCAGAGAACCTCCTAGACTCGAAGCTGCCCATTTTAAAACTTGGGAAGCTACTGCTCAAAGAAGTTATGGACATGAACAGGGAGTGTAACTGGGACTTAACATGCAGGCCTGTCCAGTGACCATAGGCGTGGCTCTTTTGTATGCACCGTGAACTAGAAACAGTCAGGATTCTACAACGTGCCCCTGGACAGGGGCCACATATACCACACCACACTCTCGACAAGTCCACATTTGTGAGTGCACTGGAGTGACACTGTAATAATAGAAAACTATCCCTGTGTGCCAAGTGGCGTTATTCTAAGAAGGAAGTTAGCCAGTGAGTGTTGGTGGCTTGTCCCGGGTCTTGCCCTATCCTGACTTGGCTTACTGGCTCCCAGGCTCTGCTTCTTGCTCTGCGTTGTGTTGAGCACAGAGCAGTGTCATACCAGAGATGTGACGTCCCCCTAGGGGACTTGAGGCCTCCCCCTGCCACTTCCAAGTCAGTGCAGCACCAAGCTCTCTCCTACCTGGGGCTGCTGGGTTTCCAGCAGGTGGAAGGGAGGGAGGCCACCCTTCCCTGTTTGCTCTTAGAGTTGGCTGTCAGGGCCTGGAGGTCTGATGACATTCTGAAGATGGCAAGCCTCCAGGAAAGTGAAAAGTTGCCTCTATTTAATTTAAAAACAAAAAAAAATAAACAGAAAATCTGGTAGGCAAAGCCTGTGTTTAATTATACATTAAAGAAATAAAACTGAGAGATGGTCAGTAAAAAAAGCGAAACACACTTTGCTGTGGATGTGATCATGATGTGATCATGGCAATCAGGAGAGACAGTTCTGGAAGCCTGTTTCTTCCTTTGGACGGGCTTCTTTGTTATTCTCACATGCCCTGAGGGAGAAAGATCTTGATGGGAGAACTGCACTTTAGAAGATTGATCTGGGTGGAATAGGAAGGCTGGATTGCAGCTGGAAGAGGCACGCCTCTGAGTCCGTAGCTGCTAACGCTGTGGTTTTGCCTGGTCTGTGTTTTCTTTCTCTATGAACAAGAAAATTGGAAGAAAGGGCATCTGGAATTACCAGCAAAAGACGGCCCCTTTATTTAGTTCTGGGGTGGCACCTTGGGCTTATTAGCATGTTTCCTCTGTTCCCTTTGCCCAGGTCGTGTCATTCTAAATAATTCACACGTTTTCCTGATTGTGTCTAAATCAAAAGTCTGTAAGCCCATGGTGTCCAACCCACGCTGTGCACACTGTCGTGCACGCCCTGTGTATGCTGAACGTTAGTGGGTGCCGTACCACTGACACACATTCTAGTATAATATGAAAAGAATGAAATACATTGTTTAAAAAAGCTTGCTATAGTCTGTTTATGCCAGAATTAAGAAAATATTTACTTCTGTTTTGTACTCATTATTATACCGCTGGCATCACTTAAGTCTCACTGTACTTCTTATTCCTTTAACGTTGGTGGTATCACATTTTAAGGAAACCTGTGGGGCTCAGGAAAGGCGGCTGGCTCCTGGCAGCTCTGAATGTGCTTCTGGTGTTCAGAAGTATGTTTCAGTTTTGCCAGTCAAGTCTTGAGAGTCTCTCACGAGGAAAAAGAAAATCGCCAACTGGGAATCCAACCAAATTATAAAAGGATTGTTTTTGATGATATAAATATGACATTTCGGATTAACCAGAGAACCTTAAACCAGTTTTTCTGTGTTGGGTAATCCTAACTTGATCTTTACTCAGGGAAGAGCTTAGGAGTGGTGGAATATTAACCCCATCATGCCATCTTGCATGTCCTTTCTCATAAAGAAAACACACTGTACTTTCCAGAAAAGGAGATGAGGCTAAGTGGCTTTTTTCATAGTTCATGAAAGACTTAGGGATTTTATTCAGACCCTCAATAACTTGCTGTGTGTTCCTTGGCAAGTCTTTTAATCTTATTTGTTCCTTCCTCTATTTTAATTCCAACATCCACTAAATCATCGTATTTTCTTAAGAATTTGTCTGATCCTCTCTATTTCCAGAATGTCTATTCATGTACGGGCTCTACTGATTTTACTCCTGGGCTGTAGCTGTGGGTTTCCTTGCTTCCAGCCTTTCTCCTTTCCTGAACACCCCTGCTTGTTTATTTTTCCCCAGTTTTCTTCCTCTCTAGAGAGAGAGCAGTAGCTTTTAAATGGATCAGGTACAAGTTCCCTTAAGAGTCTGTGGTTGGTTGGGCCCCACTGCACTGTCTCCCAGTGTTACCCCTCTTTTTAAGGTCCTGGACTCTGGGGAAAGAAGCTGCTGTACCAAGGAACCCCGAAGGCCCCTCAAAGCTGTGGGGGCTTCCCTTGCCTCAGACCCCAGGGATCCACAGGTCCTTTAAACCATTGTGAAGACATTTCGGGAAGCGTTGAGCTCTCAAACATTGATCCCATTACCCTCGAATCAATTTTGTCCCTGTGCAACTCAGGTTCCTTTTCAAAGGTTAAAGTAGCCATGGTGGGAGTTTGAGGCAGGTGAAGATGGGCTTCTCGCCACTGTCTCCCTCCCAGGTTTTCAGGAAGGCAAGCCTCAGACCACAGTTTGCACTCATTAGCAAGCAGGCCCCTAAACAGAACTGCTCTCCCAGTTTATTCCATGAGCTCAGGGCAATCCCTGCTCCCTTTCCTTCAGGTGAGTGAACCATTCGTTAGAGTCAGACGTGCGCTTTGCTTTCACTCCTTTACTTGCTATTAGGAATCTGACCAGACATTGAACTGGTCAGGGACTAGGCTACACTCGGGTCTGATTGAATTCTTTTATTCTATTAAGGGTGGGGGAGGATATGTAAAATATTTTAGCCCCCCTCTGTGTGCTGAAAACATTTATTTTCACTAGTCAAGGCCCACTTCTAACATGCATCCTGCCCCTCCACAGGCCACTGTTTTCTTTAACAATAACCCCTTCGGGGCATCCACCTGGCTTATACTTATCTACATTTGGGTCCTGGTAATGGAAATGCCTGGAGCAGCTCCTGTGGCTGCGTCCTGAATACAGTGCTGTCAGAACCCCCCAGCAGTGGCCATTCCTGGTTAGAATGCCGGCTGACCGCTTGGGTTGTGGTGTCACAAGTGTAATATCACATGGCGTATGTTGAAGTATTTTAGGTAAATTTAGCCTATCAGAACCACGCAGTTGGCAGGCTAGTTTTGTAGATTAAATTAGGCAAGAGGAACTGCTGTTTTTCCTGTTTTATTTTTTGTTTTTTTGTTTGCTTGTTTTTTTGTGTGTATTTGTTGCCAACAATAAGAAAGGGAGTTTTCGCACAAAGATCCTGCCGTTCGGCTTCTCTGGGAAAATTGGGGGATCAGTGACTCCGGGTCCACATCCCTTTCCCTAATTGTCTTCTCTGGTGGGAGACTGCTGAGTATGGGCTGCAGGCCCCACCCGGGACCTGGCACTGCCTAAAGTCTCCCGCACAGAAACTTGGTGTCTGGTGTCCTTAGTTATCGAGATTGCCCTCTGTTGGCCTTCGGGACCCTCCTCCCCCTTCAGATTTCTGCCCGGCCCCTGTAGCTCTGTGGGTTTTTGACCCTCACAGCTGTCAGACTGTTTTCCTATTTGGCTCAGTGTTGTGCTTTCTTTGTTCAGGCCCATTCCTTGTCTGGAATTTGTTTCCTATGAGGCTTTGCTGTCCAACTCTTCACCTCATCTTCGAGGCTGAGCCCAAGGCCCACTTTGCATATGGCCTTTCATGGCCATTATGGTTGTAGCTACTCTCCCTCCGTGCAGGCAGCACAGCATTTGATTTTTTTTTTTAATTTTTATTAAATCATAGCTGTGTACATTGATGCAGTCATGGGGTACAATGTGCTGGTTTTACATACATTTTGAAATGTTTTCATCAAACTGGTTAACATAGCCTTCACAGCATTTTCTTAGTTATTGTGTTAAGACATTTATATTCTATACCTAGTAAATTGCACATGTACCCGTGTAAGATGCACCGTAGGTGAGCATTTGATTTTATACATTGTTCTGTTGTCCATTGTTTCATGGTTTATCCTACCTAGATGGAAATACTCTGGAGGTCAAGAAGCAAACCTTTCTCATAGTTTATATCTTTCATTGTAAAATGTTAATGCTTATCCCCTCAGTCCACTTGCCTCGATTATTAAATAGTAGAGTACAGTACCTTGTTGATTTATCTCATAGTCATTGGAAGGAACATTTATACATGTTGAAAAGAAATAGGAGAGACTTATTAATATGAAAATAAGACAGAAGTAGGCTTAAATGAGAAGGCTACTGAGGAAACAGAAGCCCAGAATGTTTAAATCCCTTGCTGGGGTCAGACACTGGGGAGTCATCTAGTCTTGGACCCTCCCGCTGTGAGACTCAGCTCTTGCCTGTTAGCACTGTGATGTTTCACCGTAGATCTACCACTCTCCACATCAGACAGCCATGCCTCAAAATTCTGCAGAGCCTCCTCAAGGTTTAGTAGCATTCACATATCAAAGTCAGACAATGACCAAATTGACATAAATTGTACATGACAAATTAGGCAGAGGTGATGGATGCACATAAGACGACTCACCAAGAGCCCAGGACAACCAGAGGTGCTTCTGGCATTAATTTGGTGCCTGCAGAATGCCCTCTGCTGATGGTCCTATTCACAGAGGAGGGGCGATGTACCTGGACAACAAAGCATCAGGTGCAAAGGCATCACTGGCGAGGCTAAGGAGGTGATGGAATCGGGGAGTAACAAGTGAGTAGTTTAGCAGGGCTGGAGCCCCCCTTCTGAATCTGGGTGTTGTGATAGATGGGGCGGGAGAGACAAAGGGGTAGAGTTCACATGTTATGCTGGAGGATTTGGACTTTATCCTGAGGGGACCAGGAACCTTGAAAGACTTTCAGAAGGGAGGACTAGGGTCTGTGGCATAGAAAGGCCTGGTTGCTGGAGCCTGGATCTAGGGAAAGGAGGGTGGTGGGGACATAAGAGGCTGCTGCAGGAATCCTGGAAAGACATAATGGAGGCTTACACTAAGGCAGGGACTGTGGGGAAGGAAAGAAGCGGGTGGGTTCCAGAAATGGTCGAGCCTTTTAGTTACTAGGATGACAGTATTCTTTCAAGTTGTTTTCCTTAAAGCAGCTTTTACCCGCATCCCCCAGTCATTCCTAGAGGCAGGACGATAGACTGGCCACTTGGTGCGTGCACAGCCTTTGATTCCATGTTGCCAGAGAAACGTTGGTGGTTTCATGCCCAGTGAGTCTGGCTCCCTTCCATTTGGCCGTATAGATGAACCCTTAGAAAACAAGGACAGCTTTTCACACTGAATGTTCTGGGTTTTTTTACTGTCATATATAAGCTGTTTTGAGAGAATATACCAATTTTCCTGTTTACAGAAGCACACTGTGTCCTTTGGCCAAAATATTCTGTTTCTCAGTCCACGTCAATCTTTCTGCATTTACATTAGCCATACATAGGGGCAAATTGTGTATTCATTCTATAGTCAGAAGAGCCTGTAGATGTTAGGATGGGTGTTTTTTGCTCCTGAAATTCTTGTTCTGAGATGTAAAGACATTTAACCATCTGGTTATGACTTTAAAGTGAGTGTTCAAAGTGGAGGCTATGAATAAATATGTGAATCATGAAAGATCTATCGGAGAGGTGTTGTCAATCATGAGTTGCTGCTGTGTATCTTTCCTAGCTGTTTTTCTAGCTTTAAAAAAATGTCTAATGTAAGCAGATAGTATTTTTAAGGAATTTAAAAAATACTCAACGTGAAGTGTGGATTTTTATCTAGATGATGTCTTTTAGGAAGAGACTTTAGGGTGTAGGGTTGCTTCAAGTGCATGTAAAACCATCTGTTTTTCCCTCAAACAGCTTTTACCTGTATTTTAATTTACAGATGATATATTTTTAATATTATCATGTTATAAAAGCATTTTAGTAAAAGTAGGAATGTTGATCTTCTTTTCAGAAATATATAAAGTTGAAGTTAATAATTTTGAAAACCATATGAAATTCTTTCCCTCTAGCCAGCTAAAGTAAATCCTTACAAATGATTCAATTCACCTAAGTCTTTTGTAAGAGAATGAATCGAATCTTCCCCCAACCACAGGCAACTGATTGATTTCAGAGGTTTCTTTTCACAAGACTTCAGTTTTATGTTTTAGAGTAGGATACGTGTAAGCACATTAAATTAAATAGCAATTTTTCAAAATACACATCTGGACAATATTAACATGAGAGTAGCAGTTACATCAGACTCCGTTTATCAATTTTCATTCCTTTTACTTGTTTTTGAAATCCAGTTGGGGAATATGAGTAAAATGAAAGAGTGACTATCTATCCATTCAGGGAACTAGTTACAGTCTTATTAAGTCACGCTATTGTATCGCGTAATGTTACAGGCCTAATGCAAATAGTAATGCATTTTGACCTTGGTTTGTACTTGAGGTTGTTGTTTGGTAATTGATGTCATCCTGTCAACAGTGGAGACCAGCAAGGGAGAATTATATGAGAGCGATTTGCCAGGGCTCAGACTGCATTGTGTGCTGTGGCATTTTGAGGTGTTGATTACCCTTTTCTGTTGCTGTTATATCTATCAGCTTACTATCCAGCAGTTCTCAGCTTGGCTATTACCACTAGATACACTGGTCTTGAATAACTGGTACTTTAACTTTTGTGCAGGAGTATTTGCATCAGTAATCGCTAGGTGTTCTTTCTCTGTTGTCCAGGTACTTTTTGCACATATGACCTTGTGCATATATGGGTTGAGTATCCCTAATCTGAAAATTTGAAATCTTTAATGTTCCAAAATCTGAATCTTTTTGAGTGCTAACATGCTATTTAGAGGAAATGCTCATTGGAAAATTATGGATTTCTAATTTTCAAATTAGGGGTGTTTTAACTGGTAAGTATATAATGCAAATATTCCCAAATCAGAAAACATCCAAAATCTGGAATAGTTTTGGTATTATAACTAATTCGTCATCTCCTAAAAGGAGCTTCTAGTATATAATGGGTGTTAAGAAAAATATTACAAACTGTGGCATCTGTATTTATGAAAATTATCCAGAAAGCAAACATTGGGTACCCCCCCCCAAAAAAAAAAACCAAACCAGTCTTTGCTGGCTGCATTTTCCCTTGGTATTGATGACTGTCCTTGGACAAATACAGGCATATTGGCTTTATGTACCTGGGCTTGTGGATTTGTAATTTTATTTAAGATAATAGTACTATTTAAGCAAGGACATGGGAATGTGGAAAATGGGTGTTATTTTTCCTTTATTAAAAAAAAAAAACAAAAAACAAAACTCCCCAAACATTGATGACTTGGAATAAAAGAAGCTAGAAAATAGTTGTAATAAAAGAAAAGCATAAAAAAGAACCACAGGACGCTGAGTTTTACTGCCTCCAGTGGTATTTTTATTAATAACTTTCCAAAATGAATCTTAACTAAAAGCCCTTTTTATATTTGGGGCTTTGAGAATATGTTTATACTTTGATTGATGTTATAATTCTTTATGGTTTTTTGACTTTTGGTAGCTTTTTTAGTAGAAAATAGAATTTGGTATCCTGAGCTTTTGGGCTGGCAGGAGTGCCGGCCAGTTCCTGTGATGGTGTGCTCTGAGCTGTTGGGGATGGCAGCTGGCAGATGTGTCCTGATACACACCTGAGAGAGCACCACGCACGTGTTTGGAGGAATTCATCACTCTCTAAAGCTCACCAGGGAGAAATACATTCAGAAAGTCGGAACTGGTAACCAGTAATGTCTTACATAAAATAAGGATGACTTTTTTTTCCCTTTCAGATTTTGGGGTAAGTGCATTCTTAGCAACGGGGGGTGATGTTACCCGAAATAAAGTGAGAAAAACATTCGTTGGTACCCCATGTTGGATGGCCCCTGAAGTCATGGAACAGGTAAAAAAAAAAAAAAAAGTGATATTTTGATGGCTGCATATCATTAATGCACTAACATTTCATTCAGACCAATCATTTTATTTCATTTATTTTTTTTTGAGACAGATTCTCACTTTGTCACCCTTGGTAGAGTGCTGTGGCATCACAGTTCACAGCAGCCTCAAACTCTTGGGCTTAAGTGATTCTTTTCCTCAGCCTCCCAAGTGGTTCAGACTATAGGTGTCTGCCACACACCTGGCTGTTTTTTTTTTTTTTTTTTTTAGAAATGAGGTCTTGCTCTGTCTGTTTCTGGCTCAGGCTGATCTCGAACTCATGAGCTCAGGCAATCCACCTGCTTTAGGTCTCCCAGAGTGCTAGGATTATAGGTGTGAGCCACAGTGCCTGGGCCAGACCAATCATTTTAATAGAATGCATCGTGTAATAAATGCATTGAGATTTAATACCTGATTGCTATCTCTCAGCAAACTCAGAGTTGTGCATGAAAAGCTGTGGGTTTTCGACATAATATGGACTTAGTGATGTATAACATGCCTGCTGTGTAATCATATTTTTTTCCTCATTTCTTTCTTAGGTGAGAGGCTATGACTTCAAGGCTGACATGTGGAGTTTTGGAATAACTGCCATTGAATTAGCAACAGGAGCAGCGCCTTATCACAAATATCCTCCTATGAAAGTAATTACAATTGGAAATAATATGTTGGGTTTGAAATGTGATTGGACAGAATGTATTCTCTCATGCTCTTGAGTATCATCATTTTTCTCTCAGACCAGAGGAGCATTCATGGAGGGAGTGCAGCCAAGTTGGATGTTGTCTGATCATCATGGGGGACCGTAGTTCAGTTCCCAGCCGTGACACTGGCTTTATGTTCTTAGCTCTGTGTTGAGGAAAGAGTGTGATCTGGAGGGTTGATGCGGGTTGATTGCTATGGCAAATGCTGTTCATTACTCTTTTGCTAGATAACCCCAGGTTCCCGAAGAAAATCTAAAAATTGATTATAGTGATGTTGACTTTGCAGATGGATTTCCAAGAGTTTTGGGATTTTAAAAAACATGGTCTACATTTTCACCCCTGCTCTCACAGTGTAGTTGAGACAGCCACTGTGGTTTTAGGAAATAGCATATGTGGTAGATGCTATTTTCAGGGTTTTGTTTTTTAACCTACCTCAAGATTTCTTAAGCCTACATTAAGATTTCTCTTAGTTCTTTTTTTTTTTTTTTTT
>NW_003852485.1:6975196-6978935 GCF_000181295.1 Otolemur garnettii | reverse complement strand
AGTCTCCTGCCTCCGCCTCCCAAGTAGCTGGGACCACAGGCACCCGCCACAACGCCTAGCTATTTTTTGGTTGCAGCCATGATTGTTGTTTGGCGGGCCCAGGCTGGATTTGAACCCGCCAGCTTAGGTGTATGTGGCTGGCACCTTAGCCACTTGAGCCACAGGCGCTGAGCCTAAATGCATATTTTTAACACAGTCAGCATTTTAGTATATGTGTGTGCATGTGCCATCAACATGTGCATGTATGTGTGTGTTTGGGTGTCTGTGTATACATGTTTGATTTTGCTAGCAGAACGGTTTACAGTTGAAGTGTAAACAACTGAAGTCACCTTTTGGAGAAAAAGCTCAGATGTAACTCTGAGAACTTTTTCTGCTATGCAGTTTTTCTTATTTCTTGTCTTCTTCCTTTTCCCACCCCTCAGAGTTTCCCTGCTGAATCCAGAGTCAGGCCTGCCAACCCCAGACTCAAGTTCTAGTTCTTTGGATTCACAGTCCCCCATGTCCCCCGTCAGCTATTACCCTCCACAGATAATAAACTGCCACTTTCATCTGTTATCCACTCATACTTCTCAAAGTATTTGAAAAGCATCATGTATATCACTGGCGTAAGTGAAGGCTGATTCATGAAGTGTGTTCATTTTTAGGTCATTAATTTCCTGCACCTTCTGTATTGTTTAAAGCAAATAATTTTGACTTTAAAAAATTAAATTCCCAAAGAGTGGAATTTTTAACCTTTTGATTTAAAGTTGCGTTTTATTTTGTTCCCTTCCAAAAGCCAGCATGGCCTTTTAATCTCAGTTATACTCAGTTCTTTGCTGGCTGTCTTTCAGCATCTTGCTGAATTAATTTCTTAACTTTGCCAAGCCCTTTTTTTTTCTTTTTTACCATTTTCTGTATGCTTTCTCATTTTTTTTTTTTTTTAAAAAGGAAATCATGCTACCTCCTGGGATGTTGTGGTTTTATTTTTAGGTCTAGTAATGTGTTACACAAGCCCCGAGTACAGGCAGTTCCTTACTCATGAATGATGTGTGCGCTTGAACATTCACTACTTTCCTGGCCCTCTCCTTCCCTCCCTCGGCCACCACTTTCCCAACCAGCCAGTGCTGGAGCTACGTGCTCCTCCAGGCAGTGTAAGAACCAGTTCCCAGAAGGTTCTGTCGGGGTCACTTTAGGATCATTCTTAATACAGAGAGCAAATTTTTAAGTTCTGTCAGTGGGACAAAAAGCTTACAGGGTACGGGAACAGATTTGCGAAGGGAAATGGATACTTTTAACACAATTTCTGGAAAGTGAAAATCGTGGGAAAACACATTTGTATCTTATCAGAGTCGTCCTTGATGCTTTTGTGAGAAACTAAGAACTCGATTGTAGCAGTTGCTGTACTGACCTTCTGTCCTCACCTGTGTTTCCTCTGCAGGTGTTAATGTTGACTTTGCAAAATGATCCACCCACTTTAGAAACTGGAGTAGAGGATAAAGAAATGATGAAAAAGTACGGCAAGTCCTTTAGAAAATTACTTTCACTGTGTCTTCAGAAAGATCCCTCCAAAAGGTATGTCAAACTTAGTGGATGACTTGATGACCTGGTTTGAGTCATGACAAAGCTCTGTCTGTGGATGGGGACAGGCTGTGCGAGGACACTGGAAAGGTACTTCTAGTTTCAGGAGAAACCCCTGCTCTGCCCCCTACGTTTCCAACCTGTTAGTGGAAGACAGTGTGGGCCTTGGCTGGACAGAAGTGAGTGCAGGCCGAGGGAGGCAGAGGACAGTAGATTCACCGTGCTTGTTCGGTGTGGGCTCTGCCTCCAGGAAATGAAGTAAAGCAGCAGTGGAGAGAGATTGGCAGGGCAGCATTCAGAAGCTGAGCTAATATTCTGCACTGTGTAGGTTGAGCTGACCTCTCAGGATTTGAATATCCTGCTAGCTCCAGTCCAAACCAGGCCGAGCTATTGAATTTTGCATGAGCTTCCTTTTAGGTGCAGAACAAGTTGTTTGTACTTTTTAAAAGATTATCAGTAAAGAAGATTAAGGAGATTTTTACCTTAGAAAGATTAATCATGTAAACAGAAGCAAACAGCTTGAAATTAACTTTAGTAGTTCCTGTTTATTCTTGGGTTAGGCTCGGCACTGTGGTGTGTCTGTTTTCTGAGTTCCTTTCTTCCTTCTTAGTTTCTGTAACTTTGAAATCTCCTGGGTGGTGATACTGGAGCCCACTGTTCCTCTTCCCTTAAAGGAGAAATGTTACTGATGTGACCCCCACACAGGTTTTGCCTGGGTAAGGACCCTCTGCAGGGACGTGGTTGTGTGTGGTCTTATCCTAACACTGACCTAGAGAGGCCTCTGAGAGGGGACTGTCTAGCCCAGTCCTCCCAGGGGTCCAGTTTGATACCTGTATTTTAAAACATGGTAACTGACTTCTCTTCTGAAACTTTCTTTCTTAGGGAAGGACTCTGAAACAAGTGATTCCTTTGTTTTTAACCTGAAATTCTTTATGAAACTTTTGCTAAGCCTTTAACCTTTACGCAGTAATTTACTGTTTGAATAGGCTTCCCTTCTCTAGGTTAAACACAGCTTCCATAATTTGACCCATTCTTTATAGCTGCTCTCTTCATTCCTTTCTGTTTACTGAATTAAGGAATCTTTGCCACATCAGTCGCCTTTCTTATGGAGCCAGGTCTAAAGCCCACTGTTAAGCACTGTAAATTATTCATTGTAGAGGGGATGATTATTTTGTTATACACATACCTGTAGACTTCTTCTCTTGAGCCTCTCCGGGGTCCTTTACAGGTGATTTGCAGGTCTTGGTCTCCCTCCGTAGTTTCTTCATCTTTATTTTTATTTTTTTAAAAACTTATCCCCAAATTTATTAGAAACTGATATTATCAAGAGTCAGCTTCCCATTCTAGAAAATTAAGAGGCGGAGGGATAATAACCCTCAGGTTGGCTTGTGAAGGGTTTTTGTTTGTTTAATACATGTGAAAAGAATGCATATGCAAAGAATTGAGACAGGAGAAAGCATTGGCTCAGCACTAAAATCTACAAGAATTAGGATTTTGGGAAGGTGGAAAAGATTGAGATCATCATCTCTTCCTTCTCCTTTCGGGTGAAAACGCTCTTAGATTCTAATTTTGTGCTTCAGTCTTTGCTTGTCTTCCCTTGTCTTTGGCACCATCTCTAAAAGTAAATTTTTGACATCACTGAGAAAACAGTTTGATCCTCGGTAGCGCAGTGAGACCCGTGCTTGTCTTTCCAGTCCGCACTGGGTTATTACTGATGGTCTTTGAGATCCTTGAGCTATAGCACTTTAGATCCCACCTAGTGGTGGTGAGGTGCCATGTCACACAATCCCAGTTTTTAAAGAAAATGTGTAGTTCTGTAGGGCAGAATTGTTATATACGTAATGTCCTAAAAAAAGTTTCTTTTTTTTAAAAGTTTAATTCACATAAAATTCAATCAGGTAAGTTAGTGAAAGTACTATCAAAAATTTCAGGTTAGTGTATGGCAGTGGAATTTTACATTCTGGTGCAAAGGATATATTATTCAGTGTTTCCATTATTGACAGGCTATGCTGCAGAAAGCATTGGCGTTAAATCTTTCTTTTTTTTGAGACAGAGTCTCAAGCTGTCTCCCTGGGTAGAGTGCTGTAGTGTCACTGCTCACAGCAACCTCAAACTCTTGGTCTTTTTTTTTTTTTTTTGAGACGGAGTCTCACTGTCACCCTAGAGAGAGTGCCATGCATCA
>NW_003852485.1:6968626-6975098 GCF_000181295.1 Otolemur garnettii | reverse complement strand
GGTTGCAGCCATCATTGTTGTTTGGCGGGCCCGGGCTGGGGATTCGAACCCGCCACCTTAGGTGTACATGGCTGGCGCCTTAGCCGCTTGAGCCATAGGTGCCGAGCCCAAACTCTTGGTCTTAAGCAATCCTCTTGCCTCCGGCGTTAAATCTTAATTCATCTGGGTCACACTCCATAAACTTCTTGCAAACTCCTGTGCATCCTCTAATAAAGTCTCATCCCTAGTTTTCTCACGGTTAACTGGAAATAGTTTCCACCCATCTAATTCATTGAGATGCCCATCTATTAATGCAGTAAAATGAGGATCCACTTTTTCATCTATACTTGGTGCCTCAGCCTGGCCTTCCTGGGCTCTGATTTCTTGAGTAACTCGAGTAGCCCAGAGCTCTCCAGGTATCTGCTTTGTTCTTGAGGGCTCATTGATGCAGACTCTGGCAGGAATTTTTTCAAGGTTGGTTCAGATTCAAAGTGCATCTGTCTTTATTGTTCACAACATCGTGGATCACTCCATTTGTTCCACAGGTCTTGTTGATTGTTTCCTTCATGAAATGCACTAATGACGTAACATCCTGTCCCTGAGATTTTAATTTTCCTCCTCCTCTCTTCTGAATACTTCATACTTTTCTGTAATAGGGAAGAGAAGCAGCACAGGACAGACTGGTCTTGGTGCTGTGCCGAGGAGTTCAGGACCATTCCACATACATCAGCAAATTGCCAGTTAGCGGGTAAACCTAGTTGTTTGAAAAACCTGTTGGTGACTTCAGGATTGGCCTCTGGAGGCAGCCAGCATTGACCTTGCGTGGCCACTCTGCCCCGACCCTCTCCAGTGCTGACTCTTAACACTATATTTCTTTAGGAGGTTTGTAATTTTTTCAGAATAAATTAGATAGACATACATTATATTTAGTGAACCATTTTTATTTCTTAATCTTGAAAGATTCACGTCAGGTTCCCTCTACTCTTATCAAAAAGAAAAAAATCTTTTAGAAAAGAGGCATACACCATCTATTCATATATTACTCTTTAAATAACACCATCGATGTACGAAGTGTTAAGACTTTCAGGATGTCTTTAGGATATGTTCTCTATGACCGGATCATCTCATCTGCAGTTGTTGTTTATAGCAAGCAGACTGTTAGCGGCGCACCAACTTCCCAGGTAGCTCTTTCTTTTAATGAAAAGACACAGATGTTGAGGATGTATGTGAGGAGTTTAGGGGAAATAAATGATTCCGGAAATGTAGGAGTACAAAAAAGCAATATCGTTGAATTTTTTATATAGGATGCAATTTTAAAATATGTATTTGTTACTAAATTGATAAGCACACATTTAACTGCTGTACAATTCACAAAGAAACTACATTTCCAGTCTGTTCTCCCTTTGTTTATGCTCCACAAGAGAGTTCCTGTTCTTCTTCCTTCTTTCTACCTGTCTTTTTTTTTTTTTTTGAGACAGAGTTTCCCTCTGTCACCCTGGGCAGACTGCCATGGTGTCATTGTCATAGTTCACAGCAACCTCAAATTCTTGGGCTCAAGCTTTCCTCTTGCCTCAGCCTTCTGAGTAGCTGGGACTACAGGTGCCTACCACTATGCCCCAGCTAGCTTTTTTATTTTTAGTAGAAATAGGGTCTTGCTCTTACTCATGCTGGTCTCAAACTTGTGACCTCAAGCAATCCACCCACCTCGGCCTCCCAGAGTGCTAGGATTACAGGTGTGAGCCACCATGTCCGATTTTTCCACCTATTTTTTGATGCTTATTTCAGATGCTACATCTTCTTAGAGTTAGGTACGTCTGCGTGTGGTCCCTACTTCTGTCTCATCATTATTGTACAGCTTAGTTTCCTTGTCTTTACATTGGGCTTAATAATATTTACTTCATCGATCGATCGCTGTGAGGATGAAAGGGGATAATGTATGATAGTTCCGTGCCTGGGGAGTTTCTCAGTGCTCAGGAAATTTGAGATTGATAGTCATTATTTGCCCGTTTTTTTCCCTGACCAAGGAATTATTGCAACTTTTATGCAGTAACTACAGTATATTGAATATATAGGGTGTCCATAAAGTTTGTGTGCAGTTTACTGTGTTAAACTACTCTAAATTGCATGGGAACTTTATGTTCACCCTGCATGTCTTTTGTAGCACTTACTATGCTGTGTGCGTTTATTGATGTACACACCCAAATTCCCCATAAGTTTGTACGTTTTTAAGAAAGCAGAACCAATGCCACTTATTGTTTATATTCAGTGTCTGTCCTGTATTACATACTCAGTACTATTTCTTGAACAAATGGACACACTTGGGAGCTTGCAATTTGGGCATAATTTGGACCCATTATAAAGAGTTTCAGAAGCGATAACCAGATTTGAGCATGTCAAGAAGTGAATGAAAAGTTTTTGTTAATTTTTATCATTTCTGTTGTCTGAGTATAGCTCATCTGCCTGGCCGAGTGGTGCCAAAGCCCTGGTATTATGGAATACCTTTTGAACAATGAATGAAAAAATATTGCAAGAGAATACTGACCGAGTAGATTCCCTCTTATAGATGGGCTCTCAGGTTGGCTGAGAGTATGCTGTGGTTTTTGTTATTCTTGAGAACTCAGGGGACTTTCCTTATTAAAGAAAGTCCTCACCCAAGTCTGTGTTCAGCATTGGCATAGATGAAGAATTGCTTATATTTGCATAGTAGAACATCTTGCAATTTCTTTTAAACCAGAGCCTTAATCTTGTAGATTACATGCTTTGTATGGATGGCAAGTGTAATAGGAACCAGCATCTTCTTGGATCCGCAAGGGGGAGGGTTTTGCAGAGATAAACCCTTGAGAAATGAATAAGACTGGAATATCTCTCTGGGGAGCTGGGTAGGAGGAGAAAAACAGCTTTGCCAGAGGTCAGCAGGCTGTTAGACCTTATTAATGCAAATCGTTACAACTTTTTAAACTATATCATATTCATGTTGAGTCCTTTGAAAATTATTTTCTCAGTGGACTTTGGTTCATCCATATGGATTAACTGAATCCTCTAGGAGATTTTCTTCTGAAAAGGTTGGTACTTGCAGACTCCTGCATTGTTCTTAAGAATTTAAAATTGAATCATCACTCAAATCCTAGACCATTATTTGGGTTGCTGGTAGCATTTTTGCATTTCTCGGTAAACAGGGTTTGTACTCAGGCTGCACTGGGGTGCTGGATGAGTGTCAGCAGTCCTGTGAGACGTGACTGTGCTTGCAGAATTCCTTCTCCCGTAGTGCTCAGCTAAAAGGTAGGCGGCCTGATGGTCCAAACAAACGAAGACAAGTAAATAAATACATAAACAAAACTGACAGCAGAAACACCCGAAATCATATGGGCAGTGGAGATACCACCTTTTCTTACACTTTCTGTCACTTTCTTTCCTCCGTGATTTTCCTCATATTTTCCAGTTTTATTCTCTCATACTCTCTCATGGAGGTAGACTGGCACGTGTAGGATTTTACTGCCAAACTTACATATCCGCCGATTTAAGCACAAAAAGGAACCAGCGACCTGCTATTTATTATTCTCTGTGTAGAGCTGGAATGACTTCACATTTGAGCCTATATAGGTATAAAAAGGAAAAAGAATGTGGCTTCTTCAAAGCAGTTCTGATTTCTTACATCATTGTGTTTTGGGGTTTACTGGCAAAGGCTCAGAGTAGCGGAGTGTCTCTACATCCAGAGAAAGGCGTTTTCTCTGCAGTGTGCTTTTTCCCTTCCCAGTTTCTGTGACCACAGAGATGACCATGGTGGGGAAGGGAAGATACTTTCCCAGCCTTGTATCTCACGGTACACCTGGCATTTCTCAGCCTTTTCTCCACATTGGTCCTACGCTTGAGTCTTCATGTGCAGGAGGAAAGGGGCGGTGCAGAGGAGACAGGGTAGCACTCGGGCACCCCACCTGAGCACCTTCACTGCCCCCTTCCCTTTTTTTTTTGGCCAGCATGAGTCTTATTTTCATTTCATTCTCCTGTTCCCCACTGTATTGAATAGATGCTTAGAGTTTGGTGCTAACTAAATCAGGCTCCAGGAGTTGTGGTCCTGTGTCTAAATGAATGGCAGCATCACCTTTACCCCCTATCTGATGACAGCGTGGAATGAGCTACAGCGTGTACTGTTGTGTGTGAGGCACTGGGGAAGTACAGGAGTCCTGTGCGGTCCCTGCCCTGGAAAGGCTCACAACCCAGGGGTGGAGGCAGGAAGACAGAGGAACTGATGGCTGTGTGACGGTGGTGTGGTGGCCTGGGGCGTGAGCACTGAGCAGGGGGCAGTGTGTGCCACTTGTGGGAGCTGGAAGAAGTGTCTTTGTCTTGACTGAGGAGCGAGGGTGTGCCAGTTGTTTATGAAAAATTTTGAAGCAAGCAAAGAAAAAAAAGCTGTGTTGGCTTTGTCAGGAGCTAGTAAGAGAAGAGTGACAATATCTGAGAATATCCTGTAGTTGCAGGGCAGGGTCACTGCGGGGTGGGGAGGCGGAGCAGGTTAGGGTCACTGCAGGGTGGGGAGGTGGGGCTCCAGGAGTCAGGCTCTAGAAACCGTGCTTCTCTTGTTGGTCACTGAAATGCAGGACTGGGAAGAGATGATCCGCTTTGGAGTTTTTTTTTCTTTCTTTTTAAATGCTAACTTGGGAAGTAGGGTGTATGGTGGATGATGAGTGGGAATGAGGGAGGGGGAAGTGGCAGAGAGACTAGTAGGGAGGCTGTTTGAGCTCTCTATTAGCCAGGGCTAAAATTAGATGAGGGTTTCAAGCAAAGCAGTGGCCTTGAGTTCTTTCTGCAGCTTAGGGTTCTTTTCGCTTTTAAAAATAATATCTAAGTTGTTCTGTATGCTTCCTGGGTTTTAAAATTTTGTTTCTTGTTGTGAGTTGCCAAAAACAACGTGGTGGTCTGTTTCCCAGTCCATTGTGTAGTGGTCCTGCCGACCCCAGGCTCTCTCGGCAGCCCTTCCTCCCCAATTACCATCCAAGGGCCTTTGAATATTTTTCTGCTTTTCTGACTCTTTTCTGACCTCTGCTAGGTTGTGAGTTGTTGAAGGTACTATTTATGTCTGTCTATTCACTGTGATGTGCCTAGCTCCTAGCATAATGTCCAACAGATAGTGGATGCTCAATAGATATTTGCTGAGAGAATGAAAAGGTGAATTTGGAGTACCTGGAGGCCAAAAACATTTGTGCCCTGAAAGGGCACACTTTAAATAACAACTCAAGTTAGACCACGTAGAAGACTATATGAGTGTTTAGCTAGTTTTATAAGGTGCTAATTCACACCTGTTGTTTAAGATTTATTTATGCAAAGCAAGGAGCAGTTAGCAGCTGCCACTTATAATGGATATGGAGATTGAGGGTTCTTGGGTAACCAGTGTTCCACTTGAAATCTGAGAAGGAAGCCATTAACAATCAAAATAGAAAATTTCTTTGCACAGAAATACAGCTCATGGCTCCCGTAGACTTACAGAATTTGTTCAGATGTACTGAATGGCATTTCCTAATTCTTTTTTACACTTAGGTTTGGTCTCTGGGAACGTTTTAGTGGAACTTCCTGACTATAAAGCAGTGGTTTCCAATGGTTTCAAGTGTGAGGGTTCCTTTTAAATTTGCACCCCAGCCAACGTAGTAAATACCATTTATGCCCTTTATTGCCTGAGAGAACACCTCAGGATAATTCAGTAATAATTTATAATGCTTCCCTGACCCCCAGGTTTTTTTTTTCCAAATTATTGCAAATTTTAGTTAATGCGAAGAAGTTAGTCTTATAAAATGTTGGAACAGGCAAAAATGATCTTTAAAAATAAGCAACAACAATAAAATACAAGAAGACTGCAGGATAATAGGCATAAATACTCTTGAATTCCAGAATCAGTAGAAAATATACATAGAAAAGAAGCTGGTTGTCAGTGTCCCTCTCATTTTCATTTTTATTCTGTAAACTTCTACTACACACCTGCAACTGAGGAATAGTTTTTCATGATAGTATATATATATATATATATTTATTTTATTTTATTTTATTTTTTTTAAGAATTAAAAGTGGGAGCTCAGGGGTCCATTGCCCATTGTGGAATTCCAGCAACAGCCCAGAGTGTTTGCTCCACTCTGATTTTATTTTATTTATTATTATTATTTTTTTATTGTTGGGGATTCATTGAGGGTACAAGAAACCAGGTTTCACTGATTGCTTTGTTAGGTAAAGTCCCTCTTACAATAGTGTCTTGCCCCTGAAAGGTGTGGCACACACCAAGACCCCACCCCCCTTCCTCCTTCCCTCTCTCTGCTAATCCCTTCCCCACTCCTTCCTCCTTCCCCTCTCTGCTCACCTCCTCCCCATGTCATTAATTGTCCTTATATCAAAATTGAGTACATAGGATTCATGCTTCTCCATTCTTGTGATGCTTTACTAAGAATAATGTGTTCCACTTCCATCCAGGATAATACAAAGGCTGTAAAGTCTCCATTTTTTTTTTTTTAAT
>NW_003852485.1:6967056-6968284 GCF_000181295.1 Otolemur garnettii | reverse complement strand
ACATTTTATTTGCGGAACTGTTTGAAAGTAATAGAGTTAATACTTCAGTTTGTATTTTCTCTCCTAAGGACATGTTCTTACGTATCCATGATACTGCTCCACATTTGAGAAAATGAACGATATTTTCCTAAAATTGCCTAACATCCAGCATATTCACATATCTCTAATTACTTCCAAGTGCCTTTGGTCGCTTCTATCCCACGCTCCCCAAGCCTAGGGTTCAGTCAAGGGCTGTGTGTTAGGTTCGGTTTTATGTTTTGTGAGGTCTGCTTTAATCCGGAGCTGGTCCACAGCATCTCACTGTGTCCCCTGTGACCTTGACATTTTGCAGATCTCGGGCCAGTTGTCTTGCAGACCATACCACACTCTAGATTTATTTGGTTCTTTCTGCTCAGTTGCTTTCTTGGGAGGAACTATTGATGAAGGAAGCTACTCTGTTTGGAAGAAGGTCGGTTAATAAACATAGAAGGAGTGATGGAGGTAGTAAATCAGAATTCTGCCACCTCCTGTGGAGTGATTGTTTAAGGCAAAGATGCTAACACTGAGAGGTTTCCAGGAACAGGATATTCATACAATGTCAATGTATTACCCAACTGAATACTTGCTAATTGATGTGGGGAAAAGAGGCCCTTTGCCCTGGAGAGATTTGGGGCCTGAGGACCAAGTGGTTAACCATCACTGACAGTGCAGTGACCCAACAGTGCCTGCCTGTGAGTGCTGCAGTTCTAAGCTGCACACCACTGACTATGAAGTATTCTTCAGGCATTCAAATCTAACTTTCAGTTTTCAGGAAAGGTAGGATAGAGAAACAAATGACACCTTGAGGAAATAAACCCCTCTAGTAATGTTTTTCAGTGAATTTGCATCTTATTAATTATGATCACATTTGCCCTCTTTTGAAAAGCAGTAGTCTGTATATACTTGAGACAGGTTTTCTTCAGTGGGGAGACAGAGCTTGGGCCATGAGGTGCATGGACTCGTGGTAGTAACTCCTGCTCTTGAGGAATTACAGAGCACAGTGGATTGTAGTTTCTTTGACAAGGTCATATTGCAGCTTGTACAGTTTCTTAATAAATATAGAAATTTAGCTCACAGATGTGTCAGTCTGCCACCTTTTCGAAACACTGAATTCACTTAGTGAAGTGTAAAGATGAAGGATGGAAAATTGATCATGCCCCAAGCACTTAACTTACAGGAGTTTATGTGTTTTGCAGTAGAGGTGTTTGGA
>NW_003852485.1:6965602-6966013 GCF_000181295.1 Otolemur garnettii | reverse complement strand
ATGCATGAGTGAATGTCTTTATATGTGTATTTATCTAGAGTTTTATTTATTTGCAATTACGAATTTCATTATGGTAGGAAACCTAACAAAATTTAACCTCTGGTTTGGTTTAGTTTGGTTTTAAAATTATATTGGATTTTTTATTTTTTGAAACAGTCTCACTATTTCGCCCTGGATAGAGTGGTGTGGTGTCACAGTTCACAGCAACCTCAAACTCTTGGGCTTAAGCGATCCTTTTGGCTCAGCCTCCCAAGTAGGTGGGACTACAGGCTAAGCTATATTGGATATTTATAATTAAAAATGATACAGTCACAGATTCAGAAAAGGAGGTTCTACCCCCACTTTTATAGTTGTAGAAAAAGCTGATAGGAATCTGAGTTGTCTATGCTGTAAATAAATTGGCAAAGAAGC
>NW_003852485.1:6962483-6965447 GCF_000181295.1 Otolemur garnettii | reverse complement strand
CTCTTGGAGCAGCAGACTTCTGTGGGCTGAACTGGGTTCTGGGCTGGGAGTGGGGACGGTGGTGTGCTGACTCCGCCAGAGTCACTGAGGGAACAAAGAGAATGGGGCACACAGAGAAGCTAAAGCTTCAGTTTAAGGCAACAGATTACAAACTGGATGTGCCAGCAGAGTTTGAAGACTCCCATCAGCAGACTGAAGGGAGGATCCTGGAGGGATTCCTGGAGGTGCTGGAGTTCAGCAGGGTTTTTCTTGATCAAGTATCTGAATTGTGAGCCATAGTTGAAAAAAGCTGTTGGCTTGTATAGTCTGTGCCCTGCCCACAGAGGAATTTTTTTCCCCCTTTGGCCGACACTGTCTTTTGCTGAAGTGTCATCTGATCTCATCCTGTCCCTGTTTCTGGACAGGGGTTTTCCAGGCTGCTCTCACTCTTGGGCTTTGCCCTTACACTCCGGCTCCTCGTTGAGTGGCCGACCAACCTCTCCACTGTGGCAACTCCAAGTAACGGCCCTTTCCTCCAAGCCTAACCCCGCTGTGCTCTGTATTCCTTCCTGAGCTGCCAGCCCCAGGGTGTCAAGTTCTGAGACCTCCTCCCCCACCCGGCTTCCCTGTTGGGCCCCTGGTCATGTCCTCACCATGTTTCCCTCTGCAGCTTCACTCTATTTTTAACTGTTGTCCCTTCTTCCCTCCTGTACGTTCTTTCTTAGATACTACTGCAAGGCTGACTTCCCGATTGTGTCGCCTAATTGCTCAAAAGTGTTTCTGAAATTAAACAAAAACAACCACATGAGCAAACAAATGAAAGAATGGTTCTTGCCTAATCAAGACTAAGCTCCTTAGCCTTGAATTCACGGCACCACTTCCACATCCAGCCTTACATTTCAACCTCCAGCCTGATTGCACAGTTCAACCCAGACTTTCCTTTGGGGCTTCCATCAATTTGGGAAAAGTGAAGAATCTCTTTAGGCTGTAACTTTCTTTCCTTTTTTTTTTTCTTTGTAAAAATTTAATTTATTTATAACATATTAGTGTGCTGTACCTTTTAACCCCAATTTTATGTGTGTCTTAAACAACGAGAAGCTAGAGTTTTGAAAGATGGGGTTTTTCAACCATGTCTCTGTCATTCACTTGCTCCTAGATTTTATACATACGTCTCCAGGCTTGTTTCTTCATCTGTCCCTTCTAATGGAAGGTGACTGCACAGCTCAGAGTCACTTAGAGGAGTAAAGGGAGGATATAAATTAGTTCTTTAAGTATATGATAGAAAAAAGCGTGGTCCATTATAACGTTATTCTCAAGCTTCATAAGGTTGGCTGTTTTCCTTCATAAGCCTTAATGTAAAGTACACTTGGGCTGGTAGCCTGGTCCACCCCTTACCTGTAGGTTCTTTGGCAGGTGCACTGAGCAGGACAGCTTCAATCATGGTGCATTTCTTGTTCATCATAAGTGCCCACAGATACTTGCTAACCGAATGATCACATGTGCATGAAAAAAAAATTCAAGACATTTTAACTTACTTAAATCCCTCCCTGCCCCCCAGTGCTTGGTACACTCTTGTTCCTAGGACTTCTGTCGATACCGGGCAGCCTCCCTCCCTCTGGCGTGTGGGACTGGTCAAGCAACCATGACCTTCATTATTGGAAGTTTCTCATACGACATGGGTACCAGGAAGTAAATGTTATTTTAATCACCATGTGCAATAAAACTCCTTATTATAGGACATCGTTGCTTGTCTTAGGTTCTTACAGTGTTTAACTTTTGTTTAAAAGTTGGTTTACGGGAATCTTTATGTGTCCTTGGACTTCTGTTTATTGAGATCTCCTCAGCTCCTCACCTTCCTGTTCACCGTGGGCCTCCTGACTGATCTTGCCCTGGTTTCTGTGATGTAGGTTTATTTGTTCCTCAGAGGCTACTTGTTGATGTTGGTTCTATGGCTTTTGTCTTCTCACTTTGTGGTTTTCTGCATAGAAACAGGCAGTCCACGGATACGCTGGTGTTTAGCTGTTCTTGGACAGTTAGGCAGCCACGTTGATTTTAAATTTACTGTCATAAACAATATTCTCTTCTCCCTTACGGCAATCAAAATGCAGAGACATTTTTAATATATATTTTTATAACGACATTTAACATGACTGGTTTTTATATTTAAAATAGAGAGGGTCTCATATTGTGTCTGTTCCTAGAAAGTTCCATGGAGCCCACCAGTGCTGTCCTTTGGCAAGAGAGAGCCAGACGCCTGTCACACTCACGTTTGGCCCCAGAGTGTGATGCATGGGTTGGGCGCCACATAACGGGTGTCCATAGGTGATCTCGTCTTCGTCCATATTCTCTAAATCACACACACGCAAAACGTAACATGGGTACAGATCATTGTGGCTTCTACAGTCATTTCTCTGTAGAATGATTGTGTGTGTGTGTTTGATATTGTAGAAATTAAGGATATTTGTTTTCTTCCTAGAGGCAGAGACTTTGGTCCATTCTGGGTTCTTTTTCTTGGCAGATAATGTTATTTAGGGAATCATCTTGATTTTCTTTGGCTCTCCTTTTTTTTTTGTCTGTGAAATGGAAATTCTGTCTGACCTCAGGCATGTGGTGGAGGGGATGAGGGATAGGATGTTCCTGGACGTCCTACGTGTATTCTGAATGAGACGAGGCTAGTAATGACCAGTGAGAGCACAGTTAAGTATGTTTAATAAAACTTCTTTTCGAGTTTTCACTATTTCTTTGCACGAGAAGGCTTCATAGCCATCACTGCCTCTCCTGTGACTCTCTAGGGGCCTCTCTCCAGCCGGCTTTTTGGGCTGAACGCTCAGCCACTTGGTGTTCCGTTCTTTACTCTGCTGGATTCACTGGGGGCAGGAGGTGAGTGCAGATGCTCTGGGCGGCGTGCGTCTTCTGTAGGAACTTTTAATCCTCCAAGTTGGCTGATGTCTAAGTTTTATGTTAGTGACACGAACCTTGGGTTTC
>NW_003852485.1:6957779-6962463 GCF_000181295.1 Otolemur garnettii | reverse complement strand
AGGACATCGTTGCTTGTCTTAGGTTCTTACAGTGTTTAACTTTTGTTTAAAAGTTGGTTTACGGGAATCTTTATGTGTCCTTGGACTTCTGTTTATTGAGATCTCCTCAGCTCCTCACCTTCCTGTTCACCGTGGGCCTCCTGACTGATCTTGCCCTGGTTTCTGTGATGTAGGTTTATTTGTTCCTCAGAGGCTACTTGTTGATGTTGGTTCTATGGCTTTTGTCTTCTCACTTTGTGGTTTTCTGCATAGAAACAGGCAGTCCACGGATACGCTGGTGTTTAGCTGTTCTTGGACAGTTAGGCAGCCACGTTGATTTTAAATGTACTGTCATAAACAATATTCTCTTCTCCCTTACGGCAATCAAAATGCAGAGACATTTTTAATATATATTTTTATAACGACATTTAACATGACTGGTTTTTATATTTAAAATAGAGAGGGTCTCATATTGTGTCTGTTCCTAGAAAGTTCCATGGAGCCCACCAGTGCTGTCCTTTGGCAAGAGAGAGCCAGACGCCTGTCACACTCACGTTTGGCCCCAGAGTGTGATGCATGGGTTGGGCGCCACATAACGGGTGTCCATAGGTGATCTCGTCTTCGTCCATATTCTCTAAATCACACACACACAAAACGTAACATGGGTACAGATCATTGTGGCTTCTACAGTCATTTCTCTGTAGAATGATTGTGTGTGTGTGTTTGATATTGTAGAAATTAAGGATATTTGTTTTCTTCCTAGAGGCAGAGACTTTGGTCCATTCTGGGTTCTTTTTCTTGGCAGATAATGTTATTTAGGGAATCATCTTGATTTTCTTTGGCTCTCCTTTTTTTTTTGTCTGTGAAATGGAAATTCTGTCTGACCTCAGGCATGTGGTGGAGGGGATGAGGGATAGGATGTTCCTGGACGTCCTACGTGTATTCTGAATGAGACGAGGCTAGTAATGACCAGTGAGAGCACAGTTAAGTATGTTTAATAAAACTTCTTTTCGAGTTTTCACTATTTCTTTGCACGAGAAGGCTTCATAGCCATCACTGCCTCTCCTGTGACTCTCTAGGGGCCTCTCTCCAGCCGGCTTTTTGGGCTGAACGCTCAGCCACTTGGTGTTCCGTTCTTTACTCTGCTGGATTCACTGGGGGCAGGAGGTGAGTGCAGATGCTCTGGGCGGCGTGCGTCTTCTGTAGGAACTTTTAATCCTCCAAGTTGGCTGATGTCTAAGTTTTATGTTAGTGACACGAACCTTGGGTTTCCACGTTCACACATGCGTATGCTTTCTGTGCCTGTCTAAGACCCACATATGGCAGCACAGAGCTCAAGGGGCTAGAACAGGAGGCCTCAAACTTTTTAAACAGGGGGCCAGTGCACTGTCCCTCAGACCATTGGAGGGCCAGACTGCGGACCCCGGGTTGAGTCGGCTGCTAAGCAGGAGAGGCAGCAGTGGCAAAAACACCTGGAGGGCCGGATAAATGTCCTAGGTGGGCTGCATGTGGCCTGCGGGCCATAGTTTGAGGACGCCTGGGCTAGAAGCTACATAGATATCTGAATGCCAGTTGATGAACCAGAGAGCTTGCTGTCCAGAGAAGGATGAGATGGAAAAATACAGCACGCAGTTTTTATTATTGTGGTTGCCTTTGTTTTAATTGGAAGTAATAGAATATATACAGATTTTTACTTGAATTTTCTTAATCACGAAATTGAGGAGTTAGAAATGGTCAGTCCTTATCAGAAGGAGGGAAAAGGTGTTGTATAATCTTTGTTGGGACCACCGTGGCTTAGAGACACTGAGGCATCATTTGTGTGTCCCAGAATTTCTTGCATTAGACTGTAAGATTGGTTTCATGTTAAGGACTCAAGCCTCTTGGCCCCATGTGATCCTCCCGTGTGCTTAGGAATCAGTGGGTAAGAAGATTATAATTCACATTTATTTAATACTTACTCTGTGTTGATAACTTGTCCTATTTGGTTTTTACTTTTTATTTTAAAATAATTTCAGACTTACAAAAAGTTAGCAAAATAGTATAAAGGATCTCCGTATATATTTTGTCTCTTACTCTTTATTTTAAAATATTTCAGGTAAATTTCAGGCACAGTATCCTTTACCTCTAAATACACTTTCTTGTGTATTTTCTGAAAGTGAGGATGCTCTCTTACACAGCAACAGTACAATTTTCAAAACCTGGAAATTAACATTGACATAATACTAATGTGTACATTTCAGGTCTTCTTCAAATTTTGCTCATTTTGGCAGTTTTTCTCATTAATGTCATTCCTCTGGTCCAGGATCCAATCCAGAATGATCTAGCTATGGAAACTCTTTCCTCTGCCCTTAATCTACAGCAGTCTTTCTTTTTGTTACACAGCGGTGGTACTTTGAGAGTGCACAGGCCAGTTATCTTGTAGAATGTCCCTCTGTGGAGGTTTGTCTGCTGAGTCTTCATGCTTAGATTCAGTTGTGCACTTTGTGACAAGCACGCTTAGAGCTGATGCTGTGTTTTTCTCAGTGTGTCATAGTAAGAGGCCCATGAGACTGATTTCTTCCTTAACTGGTGACATTAACTTTGATCACGTGCTTTTGGTGACGTTAACTTGGATCACATGCTTAAGCTAGTACCTGCCAATTTCTTTGTTGTAAACACAAGTATTTATTTTTAATAGGAGGGATTCGCTAACATTTACATTCAACGTTAAAAGGTAACGTGAATGTATTTACCATATTGGATCATTAATCTTTTCTTGAGAAAACATTTATGCTTCATAATATTATGGCTGTGCATTCATAGGTCATTAAGGATCGCATTTTCCTGTGACTTATAACTAATCATGTGTACAAAGAATACTTTGCTAGCAGATTTAGGCTGGACGTGGAGGTGGTGTTGCTCCTGTTACTGTGTCTGTTGCTGTGTGAGAGAGCAGCCTTGATTTCAGAAAATACACAATGTAGTAGTGTATTTAGAGGTAAAGGATACGGTGCCTGAAATTTACCTGAAATATTTTAAAAATAAAGAGTAAGAGATAAAATATATACAGAAATCCTTTACACTATTTTGCTAAGTTTTTGTAAGTCTGGAATCAGCACAGCCAATCTGTGTCCTTTACTGGGTGAGCTGCCTAATCTCTCTGAGCCTAGGTGAGATGCAGCTGGCAGTACTTACAATGTGTTGCCCAGAGGATGAGAGATGACCCAGGCAGGGTGTCTGGCTCTGTGTCGGACACATAATGGGTACCCAGTCAGTAGTGGTATTGCGATTATCATGTGAACAAGGAGAATGGTTATTGTGGCTATAGAAGACTGGACATTTTAGAAATCCATAGTGAAATCAGGAGAGAGCAGAGTCTGTGAGTGGGGTGAGTGAGGGTGGTTGGTGAAGATTATTGTTGTTGCTTTGGATGGAATGAAGACAAGGCCCGTGGAAGCCTACCGAAAGAAGAAAGATCATTACAAGTTATCTTGCTGCTGTTGCCTAGTCACCTAGCTTCAAGTTTTCTTTTCTGATCCATTAGAGTACTAGAACAGAGGAGAACCAGGGCTCTCACTACAACTAACCCTGTCTGCCAAGAGAAGGGTGTGGTATGTTTGTGTGTGTGTGTGTGGGTTTGTGAGGAGCTTACAAGTAGTAAGAATTAAATGCACATACAGCTGACATTCTTTTACAGCTTTCAGATCACTTTCATATATGTTCTGTTATTTTTTCCAAACAAACAGTGGTGCCTGAAGACAGGTAGAGGAGGTGTTATTATCACACTTTATAGATGACTGTGTAAGCGGTGAAAAAGACCTGCCCAAAGTCTCACGGCTAATAAGAGGCAGGAATGAATTCCAGTTCTTACTTCTGGTTCTGTGCTCTCTCCATTAAATTGTTCCTCAGAAGAGAAAAGGAAAGGAAGAGGACAGGAAGGAAATCTAGATAGAGAGGGCAGGCAGAATTAAATGGCATGTGTGGGAAAAGGGGGGCATGTTGGTCACGCTCGGAGCCAGTAGTCCACCGTGTAACGTGCACAAGGCAGGGGTCCATGCAGTTCATGGGCGTTAGGACACACTGTAAGCATCACTGCAGCGACCTTGGAAGTTTGCCAGAGTTCTGGCAGGGGTGGAGGGGATAAGGTGATAAAAGGGCTTTGGAGGTCCTGATGGAGAGAGACAGCTAGTGACAGTTTGGTAGCATTAGGTGCTTGTTATGCATCTGTCAGAAGCTCAGCTTCTCATTCACGAAATGGTCAAGGCAATAAGACCTACCTGTGTTTGGGAGGACTAAATTAGGTAACGCGTGGGAAGTATATAATAGCGTTTGGGACAAAATAATCAAAAAATGGAGCAGGTTATTACCATCATTATAGCAGAACCACATATAGTGCTTTTATATGCAGTTTTGTTGTTACAGTGTCATCACTGCCTTTGTAACTTTCCTGTTTGCTTCTGCTGTAACAGCTGCTCCCATTGTAATCACTGCTACCAGTAGTTGGCACTGAGGTGCAGATGTTACACAGACACAGTCCAGGCAGTGAAACTTGCCTCTCACTGGGGAGCACGTGAGCATCATAAGACATTTGAAAATCAAAGCATAGTAGAGAATAAACGCCTTAGGATATGGGCCTGGTCTGGAAGGACTCAAGGAGTAGTTGACTGGAGACATGGGCGAGCAAGAGAGAGAAACATTTTATTACTGTTACTATTTTTTTTTTTTT
>NW_003852485.1:6957045-6957598 GCF_000181295.1 Otolemur garnettii | reverse complement strand
GGCTGGGTTAGAACCCGCCACCTCCGGCATATGAGGCCAGCACCCTCCTCCTTTGAGCCACAGGCGCTGCCCAGGGCCAGCTGTTTTTAGAGACAGAGTCTTGCCCTGGCTCAGGCTGGTCTAAAACTCCTGAGTAGGACAGTCCACCCACCTGGGCCTCCCGGAGTGTTAGAATTACAGGCATGAGCCACTGCGCCCACCTTTGAGAAACATATTTGTTGTACACCTTCATGCATCGTGCTGGATTCATGTTTCACATTTATCTCAATTACTGCAGCCTCACAACAATCAGATAGGCTGGGTAAGATAGTCCAGGATAATGAGACACGTTAGACTACATGTGTTAAGAATGGTTTTTAAAAAAGCTGTAAATGTTCGGAAAGAAGAGCAGAAAAGAAAAGTCAAATATTAAAATAGGGTTAAGCCATCCCGAAAGGGTTCCAGGATTTGGGAAGGACCACAAAGATCTCCGGGTTCATTCTGCTTCCCTCTGCACACCTGAAGAGGGAGACCTAAAAGGGTTGGGCCTTGGCCTCAGCCAGCCACATGGTCA
>NW_003852485.1:6944973-6956720 GCF_000181295.1 Otolemur garnettii | reverse complement strand
GCCAGTTAGGGTGTTGTTTCACAGGGCAGAGGATTGACGTGTGATGGTTTAAATGCTTTCAATAATGACCGCTCTCATTTTACTTTTCTTTATTTTGAGACAGAGTCTCACTTTGTCGCTTTTGGTAGAGTGCTGTGGCGTCGCAACTCACAGCAACCTCCAGCTCTTGGACTCAGGCGATTCTCTCGTCTCAGCCCCCCAGGAGCTGGGACCACAGGCGCCGCCACGACGCCCGGCTATTTTTTAGAGAGGAGGGTCTCGCTCTGGCTCAGGCTGGTCTCAAACCCTTGAGCTCAAGCGATCCTCCCTTCCTATCAGCAAATCAAAATAATCTAACATTTGTGTTACACATAATTCATGTCAAAAACAAAAGTCTTCATTTTGTAGACTGGACTGGAGAGTTTCCAGTATTTTGTGGTCAGTTCTGGGTGGTGGCAGGCTAATTTTAGAAAACCTGGTTTCTGAAGTTCTCTCCTAGAGCCGGGTAAATCAAGGTGAGAGGGAGTCAAAGTGTGATGATAATTAGGAAGAAGTGAATTGGCCTCTAGGATCGCCTCACATGTTAGGGATTTATTTATTTATTTTTATTAAATCATAAACAGATCATGTATACTTTAATGCATTTATGGGGTACAATGTGCTGATTTCATATAGAATTAGGAATGCTTACATCACACTGGTTAATCTATACCTCGTCTCATTTACTTAGTTACTGTGTTAAGACATTTATACTCTATACTGATAGATCCGACATGGACCCTTGTATTACGCACCATAGGTGTGATCCATCATTCACTCTCCCTCCCCATCCCCCCTCCTCCCTCCTTCATCCCGGGCCATAATCATGATCTATTCTTCATATAAAAGTGTGAGTGATTGTAAATTGGTTTCATAATAGTACTGAGTACACTGGATATTTTTTCCTCCATTCTTGAGATACATGTTAAGGATTTAATATAAAATACTCCGTGCTCCGGGTGGGCTGGAGCACGCTAGTCCTCTTCCAGCTTTGCGTTTCTCTGCCCTCTTCTGTTTAGCAGCCGGCACGTGGGTTGGTAATAAATCTGGTGGCTGGGCTCACTTGCTGGAAGGGCGGAGGACGGTGTGGTCCAGGACGTCTTTTGTCCTGTTTTAGAGCTCAGAGCACAGTAGCCCAGCGACGTTAAAGTTACTGATTTTTACAAGGACTGTCCTTGGGACAGGTGTCTCCAAAGTATAAACTTATTGATGTTTTCATTAATTTTTGATTTTAAACGCTTTGTTTTATAGTCAGTTTAGATTCAAGGTAGGATTCATTTGGCTAGAAAAGTGCTTTAGCCACTAGGGGGTGCTGTCTGAATAGTTCATTTCCCCTAAGAGTCTGTGGACAGGGAGTTGCAAAAAATCTTGGTAGTTAGTAGTTAGTTGTGTTTTTGCGCTGCACATGCTTGGGGAGCTGGACTGGTGTTTGTGTCGGGGGTGAATTAGGCAGAAGTGAGGGTAGGGGAAAGAGCAAGGGGGGAAAGCAGCATAGAGGATTACTTTCAATTGGTGAATGGAAGTAAAAAAATAAATTAAAAAAAGCGTGTATCTGGGAATAATAGTACATTCTAGTTCCATCTGGGAGCTAAAGGATTCACTCTGGAAATTGTGGTTTGATGCTCCCCATTTAGGGGGAATACCTGTGTTTTTATACTGAAATATCTTTTAAAGACAACAAGCTTTGTAAACATTGCCGATATTGGAGGTTTGCTTTTGGAGGTTTAGAAAGAAGGACCTACATTCTGAAAGTATCATGAGAAACACTATTTTTGTAACTTTGGTTTTCTGAAAACTGATTGCTTCTTACTATTGGGAATGAATAGGCAGAGTCAGTGGCCTCATTTCATATCCAGTTAGATTCTTGGGGTCTGCATAATCAAATGCTTCATTTTTGCCTTTGGGAAATTTGCTAACTTTTCCTGCAGGCTTTTGTGGGTGAGCTAACTTTTCTGGAACTTAATTGGCACATGTGTGCTCAGAGTAGTCCCCGACTGCCTGCCCATCTGTGCCCCCGTTCACCCAGTGAGCATCCTGCTAACCTCCCTGGTGCTGCCCTTATGGCAGGTGCCCTTCCTTCAGCCTTTCGGCTCCTTCTAACCCTAACAAATGGTTTCTTCTGGAACTGGATAGGCCATGGAGAATGGAAAGAAATTTGACTAGAAAAGCTAGTATAACATGCAGAAAACCTAGTATAAATGTTATCAGCGGATATGTTTTTGATCTTGTCAAAACTAATATGATTGTACCTTCTCCTTGATTTCAAACTCTTGTAAATTACAGGATAAGAGGCAAGGCGCCCATCTCCTGGATGGTGGGGACCACACAAGGCTTTCCATAGTCTCTGTCTGTAGCCTTCCTTTGGCCACTTGCTACCTCAGCCTCTGAGACACCGTTCTCCCATTACGGGTTCTACCAAGGCACTCCTGAAATGACCACATGTGTTCTCCATGAAGGTGCATGGACTGCTCCCTCTCTCTAGAAGACCTCTTCCTGAACTGTGTCTTTCCAGGCCTAGCAGCCCTTCTGAGAATCTTCCTCATACCGTCCACTCCACACGCCAGACTCTTCCTCAGCCTGTTTCCTGTGTGGCTTTGGTGCCTTGAGGGAGATTTTGCTGTTGCACTTACTGTCACCTGTGGTTTACTTCTCTGCACTTTTACTGTCTGTACCAGACTGTGAACTCTGTAGGAGCAGGAATGGTGTCATTTTATTCCCTATGTCCCCAGTACCTGGCACAGTATCCTGGTCCATTAGCAACTATTTTTTGAGTTGAAGCTCAGCAAGCAAGATTGTGAAGTCCTGATGGTGGCTGTTAGGGGAGCTGGTGGGAGAGCATGAGGAGAGGGAAGCACGTTTACTCTTAGCTCTGAAAGAGAACAGGGAAGATGGTTTTTAGCTGATGCTGTATTCTTACATTTCAAGCGTAGCACTCAGGGCTTTGCTGATCCGAGGTTTAAACTTGCACCAACTTGCTGAGAGTCTTGGGTGAGGCAATTAATTTGCTTCACCTTTGCTACCTTATCATAAAATAAAGGGGTAGATTTTATTGTCCTATAATTGTGAATTATACACTGTGGATTACTTGACGGAGAAGTTTAGTCTCTGCCACGCAGCACATCTCTCAGTTGTCCCTTTTGTCTCCCCGGTGGGACGCACTTACGTTTTATTATTACCTGAAGCCACATTCCACTAGGAAGGTGTTCCAAAACTAGTTTTAAATTAGTTGTCAGGACTCTCTAGTTTTGGTTACCTGTTACTTATCCCTTAATTTAGGGAAAATAATTTTAACTTTTTGCATCATGAGCGTACAAATCTTTAAAATGAGCATAATGTTTTGGAGCAGGGAAGGGGAAGGTGACAGAGAGTAATGGAATTTTTGCTCATTATGTGGAGAGGAGGAAGCCACGGTCAGTGGGAGGAAGAGGAAGAAGCCACGGTCAGTGGGAGGAAGCCAGGCGTCTTGTTCTCTTCTCTGGCCTCTTATGTTTATGTTGTGGTTATTCAGTCACAGGGAATGGGGTTGAGGTCAGCAGGGGTGGTGCCCCCCCCATTTCAGAATGATCACATTTGATTGGCTTAACAAAGATTCAGGACTCTTAATGTTTATTTATTTATTTATTTATTTTGAGACAGAGCCTCAAGCTGTCCCCCTGGGTAGAGTGCTCTGGCTTCACAGCTCACAGCAACCTCCAACTCCTGGGCTCAAGCGAGTCTCCTGCCTCCGCCTCCCAAGTAGCTAGGGACCACAGGTGCCCACCACAATGCCTGGCTATTTTCTGGTCGCAGCCGTCATTGTTGTTTGACGGGCCCGGGCTGGATTCCAACCCACCACCTTAGGTGTATGTGGCTGGTGCCTTAGCCACTTGAGCCACAGGCGCCGAACCTTAATGTTTATTTTAAAAAGACCAGAAATACCACTTTTCCCCCCACAATTTTTTTTTTAAAGTTCAAAATTCAGTAGTTTTAAAACAAATGAAAATTCAAGGGGCCCAGTTAAGGCTACACTTGATTTAGGATTTTCTACACTTCCCACGGGCACATTCAAATACCAATTCAGAATTTGTTTGATTTAGAAATCAGAAATACTGGTTTCCATTTTCTCCTTTTCTCACATACAGACATACACAAAGTAAAGGAGTCTTTGTACAACTCACAGAGTGACAAAAGAACTAAGAAATGCAAACAGTTGCTTTAAGTTGGTGCCAGATTTCAAAGGCCAGTTGAAGTTGTTTGGCTGAGGGGTGGGTTTTTTTTTTTGACTTTATGGAGAGCTGTAGGAGGCAGAGGAAGGAGAGACAGGCCCAGGAGAAGCTCTTGCTCAGGAAGGTGGGACCACAAAAGTCTGTGCTTAAAGGTTAAGACCAACCTTCTGCTCCTGAGGCTGACTGCAGCTAGCCCTAGCTCTCCCACTCATGCTGGGGTAACTTTGAGTGGCAGCTGACCTCCCTGTGTCTTGTCTCTGACATGCGTGCTGTTCAGTGGCTTCTCATCCTTCCAGGGTGAGAACTAGACTCCTTCAGGGGCCTCCAGTGCTCAGCACTCAGTAGCCTTCTTTGCCTATAAGCTTCTCTTGCTGGCTCCGCCTTAGTCCTCCGTGTGTCCATCTTCGCCTCGCCCTTCGTACAGGCTGCTGTCCCCTCTGTTGGGAAGTGTCAGCACTTTTCATCCTCAGCAAACCTCATTTTCAGCTGGAGGAGTCATTTCTGCAGAAAACAGTTTGGTACATGCCGTATTTATTGCTCTGCGACTCCCTTGCATTTTCATGTAAGATACCTGTGGATATGTTTCTGTGTCAACAAAAATAGATCTGCATAGTCATTTTTAATGGCTGCAGAATACTGTTTTGCCAGGACAATTATAATTGATAATATTTTCTTGATGCACATTTAAATTGTTTCTTACTTTTTATTGTTACCCACCCTGGGATGAACCTTATTATATGTGTGTATCTTGCACAAACATTACCTATTTTGTTATGCTCCATTCCTAGGAACAGAATTATTTGCTCGAAGAATATGTGGCTTATAATTATTGCTGCATGGAGCCTTACTGTTCCATACTGATCAAATGGGAGGCCTTGTATTTCAAAACCCATCCCGAGTCTCAGACCCTTCATCTGTAGAATACAGGGTGTGGATTTAAAGTTGCACACAGACTTTGTGGACACTTTGCATATTACTTAGACACACACACACACACACACACACACACACGTCTTCAGTGCCTAGCATATGGTATTTAATATTCTTATTTATTTTTGGCAGTGAAATGTTATTCATGTACACTTCATTTTTTTCTAGATCTGTTTGCTGGGGTTTTTTTTCCTTCTTCGTTTGTTTGTTTATTTATTTATTTTTGAGACAAAGTCTCACTATATTGCCCTGGTTGGACTGCTGTGGCATCACAGTTCACAGCAACCTCAAACTCTTGGGCTTAAGTGATTCTCTTGCTTCAGCCTACCAAGTAGCTGGGACTACAGGCGCCTGCCATAATGCACGACTGTTTTTGTTGTTGTTGTTGTTGCAGTTGTCAGCCTGTCAGCCTTGGGGTATGTGGCCAGTGCCCTACCCACTGAGCTACGGGTGCCGCCCATGTTTGCTGTTTTTTAGAGAGAATTCCAGATTTTCTGGCAGGTTGTAGCCTTGAGACTTTCAATAAATTTAAGAGAGATTAGAGTGTCCCAGATGTTGCAAACTGATCAACATAGACCCTATTATGTAGGTCCCAGCTTAGGCTCCTGAACTCTTGGGGCTGTTAAAGGTATTTAGGCGAGAACCATTGGTAGTGGAAAGTATGGGGAGCCGTGTTGTTCAGCTTGTTCTTGGACATGGAATTATTTTCAGTGTGGAGACTGGGCTAAGTGTGCAATGTTAGGAGGTATTTTTGCCCATTACCCTGTTACTGTAATCTCTTCTATCCAGAACAAACAAATGATAAACCAGCTGCCAGCCTGAGAGTAACAACCCAGCCATTTTCATCATCCCTTGGCTTCTGGTTGTAGAGTGCTCATTACAGAGGGCTGATGCCAGCCATTTGGGCTGTGCCAGGTGTTGGTCATAGCCAGCTTCTACAGTCAAGGATAGCACCAAGGATACAGCTGTGACAGTGAGCTTTTCCTCTTATATTTGCTTTTGTTCTATGCTAGCAACCTGGTTCACATCCCGTATGATCGTAACTACTAGTAACTTTCAGAGTTGGAAATGAAGCATTGCATTGGATGTTTTTTAAAAACATAATGTTGAGGTTATATACTCTCAGCCCCTTGGCTGGTTGGTTCATTGTTTTTGTTGTTGTTTGTTTGTTTAGAGACAGGGTCTCACTCTGCCACCTAGGCTATAGTGCAGTGGCATGATCATAATGATCATAGCTCACTGTAACCTTGAACTCCCGGGCACAAGTCATCCTCCTGCGTCAGCCTCCTGGGTAGCTGGGATTACAGATATGAGCTACCGCGCTGGGCCACCTTTGCTGGATTTGAACCTTGGGCAAGTCACACATCTTCTTAGAGCCTTGATTTCCTCATATTGCCAATCTCCACGGGCTTTCGTGAAGTTGAAATGCGGCAGTTTGTACCGTCTCTTTCTGCAGTATCTGGATGATAACAGGGACTCCACAAATGCTTGCTTTTTTGGCTTCTCCTGGGTATTGGGGAACATTTTATAAGGAAGGAATTATGTATTGCACAAGTGAAGATAGGGAAGTATTTAAATGTCAAGTGAGGATTATCTTTTATTTTCTTAAGGAAATTATTGGCTAAGGTTAATGAATTTCATCCTGCTCTTTCCTTCCTGGTTCCTGTCTCTGTAAAGTACAGTAACCCAGCAGCTACACCCTTGTTCTTTAGACAGAACTGTTGCTGCTCTTCTCCCCACATGTGTAGTCTTAGTAGTTTCCTTTAGGACTCTGAGTTACATTTACTTAGACTCTATTATTTATTTTTGTTTTAATAAGATTTCTGACTTCTTCATTTACTGGTGTATTTTTTAAGTTTTCATTAGAAAGTTTCCCTGTGGAGTATATATATTTTTTGAGACACAGTCTTACTTTGTCACCCTTGGTAAAGTGCTATGACATCATAGCTCACAGCAACCTCAAACTCTTGGACTCAAGTGATCCTCTTGCTTCAGCCTCCTAAGTATCTGGGATGACAGGCGCCTGCCACAATGCCCGACTATTGTTTTTAGAGATGGGCTTCTTGCTCTTGTTCAGGCTGGTCTCGAACTCCTGAGCTCAGGCAATCCACCCTCCTCAGCCTCCCAGAGTGCCAGGATCACAGGTGTGAGCTACCGCACCTGGCCTATGCATTTTTCATAGGTATTATGAGTTTGTCTGTTAGAACAAAGTAGAAGTTTTCAGTAATAAATGCCATGTAAATCAGCCCCTTTCCTGTTGAAGTTCCCTGTGATGTGTTATTTCTATGGGGTCCTTCCTGTTTTTCTCTTATTTGTCTCATCAGGAGGTGTTCACTTATCCCTCTTTCCTTACTGAAACTTAATGACTACTTCCATGGTTTTGAAGCTGAACTGTGCAAATACCTGGGCCACATCACCAGAGATTCACATTCTGTGGGGCCAGGGACATGATGTAGCCCCCTGCAGTTTTAATAAGCTGGTCAGGTGATGGGGGTACAAGTGATGGAGACAGACCCTCTGTTCTATCTCTGGGTTTGGGAAGAAGGCGTGTCGCTAAACTCACTTTACAAAAAACTATTTGATAGTCCTGGTTTAGGATTATGTATCTGTAACCCAAATGTCCATATTTCACTTGCCGCTTCCCTCCCTCTGCCTACTGGCCTTTGGGCATTGCCCTTTCCATCTCTCTGCCCTTTACAGGCTTCCCTTTGCTCTCTGAACACCACTGCAGTGGCCCCTCCTGGTCGTTGGGTGTAATGCTGGTCTTATTTGGCAGCAGTGCACAGTTGCTGGCTGAGTTACACCACGTGAAACAGAGCCACAATGTCTCCTTAAACCATGGCTCCTTTTGATATTGTTTGATAGATGTTATATTCATAATTAAAGTGGGCACAAGTGTCTCTCGAGTGCCCTGACTGGTGTTAATGTGGGCACTCGTTTTACCATCTGCATCATGCTCCTTTGACGTGGGAGATGTGTGCGGTCTGACACGCTAAGGGGGCAGGTTGGATGAATGAGCCTTTAACGACCCTCGTCCGGAGGGGGAGATAAAGTGGTGTGGAGAGAGGATTGGGAAACAGTTGGGGATTCATTTTATAGGGGAGTTTCTAATAGCAGAAACTTGGCCAAACGTTAAGTAGACTGAAATGGAAGTCACAGGACTTCTAGAACGGGAAGATACCCCATCTTTCATCCCAGCCAGAGCTTCCCACCTCGTGGCCAGAGCACATTGCTAGATGGGTGGTGGGAATAGGTGAACCCAGACATGAGTCCCCTCATTCCTTAGGGCAGCTGTGTGGGACCTGAGGTGGCTGAGGTTTGGGGGCCAGTTGCTATAAATCGCTTCATCACTTGATTTCAGTATGCTGTATAAATATTATCCTGTTTTATATGCTCCATGAGGTAGACATGGCTGTGAAACAGTGATCCAAATCCTAGTTTTGTGAACCATCAAAAAGCCTTTACCTGGAAATTCAAGATTTTGAATATAGGGGTTTTGGGGGGAATCTTAGGAGTTCAAAGAGCCCAGTTGGATGACCATTGGTCTGAGCCTTTCTTAGTGTAGAGGGGAAATGTTGAGTTCTGAGGAGATTGAATGGATTTTTAATCGGTAACTAAGACCTCCATTTCTACTTTTGGTTTTTGGTTCAGTGATCTTTTAAAAAAAAAATTCGTTAAACCAAAGCTAGATAACAACAATAAGAATGAATGGATTTTAAGTTGATTAAAGAGCAGGGGCCATGCTGCTGGGTTCTTTATCTTCAGTGCTGAGCATGGCATGTGGCAAAGTTAGTGCTTCCCAGATATCGGACAGATGAATGAATGTGACGGGACTTATTTTGTCCTTACTGGGAGGCTGGGCCAGATGTCTTTCAAGCCTCCTCCAACAACGATTCAATGAGGTTCTTACTGCCCAGCAATAGTATTTGGAGGGCGGGCGGGCAAGTCTTTTCTATTGGATTGAGGATAAGGGAAGCTCTTAGATTTTACATCACATTTAAACTTCCAGTAGCCTTAGGAAATGCAGAAAAATGGGAAAGTGGAATTCAAATTGGTATTGAAAACTTCTTAAATTTATAAGGAGAAAATTGCTCCATTTTTGGAATGAATTTTGCTTGTTTTGGAGTACTTTTTCCTTCACAGCGTACATGTAAGAAATCAAATAAATTGGGTTATTTTATCAACAGCAGTATAACTACTACGCTGGCATTGGGTGTCCTCCTGCAAGATTCAAGGACACCTGTTCCTTATGACAGATTGGGTAATCGGAGGACCTTTTTGTTTTGTAATGACTAGATTTTTCCCTAAACACTGATTATATTGTGTTTCTGAGCTCAGAGAAAGTGGAGGCCAAAAAGAAGGGAAAAAAAGGAAAGAAGAAAAGACAGAAAAAGCTGGAGGCTGCAAAGGCTGTGCTGTGTGTAGGCTGGGATCGCCTGAGGGGAGAGGCTTGTATCAGCTCTGCAGCCGCAAGGGATGAGCGTTGCGTCTAACTTGTGTTTGTTTCTACATTGATGTTTTCTATATGTTTAAATTTGACAATTAAAAGTTGAGCCTGAGACTCTGGAATTAAGCTTATCATCTTGAGACTCGAGAGATACCTGAAGTGTCCCTAAGTGATGATGTCTCCTGGCTTCCGGCAGAAGCAAACACAAATATTCCTTGAAGAAGCATTTTCTTTCAGAGCATTAGTAGTAAGCAACCAATTTAAGGTCTCCAAGAAATTCAGATACTTAGAATTATCTATATTCTGTATTCTATGTAAACAGCCATATACATGTTAAAATAAATGCAAGAAGCACTAAAATGAACAAGCAACATCATGACCAAGCAAGGCCAGGCATGCAGGGTCATGACTGTAATTCCAGCAGTTTGGGAGGCTGAGGCAGAGCATTGCTTGAGGCCAGAAGTTTGAGATCAGCCTACGAAATATAGCAAGTCTCTGTCTCTACAAAAAATAGAAAAATCAGCTGGGCTTGGTGGTGCACACCTGTGTTACCAGTTAGTTGGGAGGCTGAGGCAGGGGGACTGCTTGGGTCTAGGAGCTGCGGGTTGCTGTGATGACTATTACTAATATTCCAGCCTGAGCAGCAGAATGAGACCTTGTCCCTGGGGAGTGGAGAGAGGATCAGGAGGATTTGAAAAAGAAACAGCTTTCAGAAATGAAACTTAAACTCTTAAACTAATAAAAAGCAAAAAAGAAAATCCAAAGGAAAGGCTTAGACAGATGAAAAAGATTAAGAATTAGACAGAGTAGATGCAGGTGAAATGAAGAATTTACAGACTTCAGCACAGAGAGACAGAAAGATGGAAATTAGGCTAAAAGATGTGGAATACGGAAGGCGAAATTGTGATGGAAATCCAGTGGTAGTCTTGGAGAAACACAGTAGAGAAAATGCAGGAGAGGTAGTATTTGGATAATTCTACAGACGGTATGAAAGCTGTCAGTCCAAGATAGGGGAAAAGCACTCTGAGCACAAGTGGAAAAGAAATTCGCATGTTGATACTTTGAAGTAAAATGGCAGAACCTCAGAGATGAAGAGAAGAACTTAAAATCCCTTCCAGAAGTAAAACAGACGACCTACAAGGAAATAATGACTAGACCAACATCAGATTCTGTATCTCTGATCAGAGCCTGAAGACAGAGGAATTACTAAATATCTTAAAAGTATTGAGAGAAAATTAAAAGTTTTAAGAATGAAGGCGAAATTAAAAAATTTTCAGATTAAAAAAAACCTTTTATACTTAAAGGACCTACATTAAAGGAATCTTCAGGAAGAAAGAAACTGAAAATTAATAAGCCAAGTGACTAACTTGAGTTAGAAAATGAACAATGTTAATCTGGAGAAAATGGCAAGGCAGGAGTTGATAAATAAATATATAAACAAAAATCAGTAAGATTGGATATTACCAATAAATTATGTATATCTTATGTATGTATCTTATTATGTATATTACAAATAAATTCAGTATATCTTAAAAAACATGGGATAAACTATGAGATACTGTATGCCAAGGATCTAGGCAAGGCGCATACGTTCTAAAGAAAGATGTAACTTACCAAAACTGAGTCAAGAAAAACAAATGAAGAGGTAAGATAGGGAACAGAGCAGGTTATTATTCATTATTTGCAGTACCTTGTTAACATCTAGCAAAGCATGTAAAGAATCTTGAGAAAAAGTATAAAATGTACTGGGAGACAGTGAAGATGACCTACTAAACGGACAGAAAAACCACAGTCATAGAGAAGAAGATTCAATACATACAGTAAGGAAGTCAGTTATCCCCAGATTGACTGATAAGAGTCAATGTGGTTCCACATAAAATTTTCTGCAAAGGCTTTTTAGAATCTTGAAAGGGCGATTCTCAAATTTATTTGAAGAGTAGAGGCTCAAGAATACACAATGTAGTTCAGTGAGACATTGTGATATGAGGGATGGATACACGATTGATGATCTATAATAAAGAACACAGAGGCTCGGCGCCTATAGCTCAGCCGGCTAAGGCGCCAGCCACGTACACCTAAGGTGGCGGGTTCAAATCCCCAGCCTGGACCCGCCAAACAACAATGACAGCTGCAACCAAAAAATAGCC
>NW_003852485.1:6923065-6944873 GCF_000181295.1 Otolemur garnettii | reverse complement strand
CTCTACCCAGGGGGACAGCTTGAGGCTCTGTCTCAAAAAAAAAAAAAAAAAAAAAAGAACACAGAACTAGATTGTCAGATGTGTTATAGATATATATGGAAAGGAAGGACCATTCTATTAAGTAGTTCTGGAACAAGATATGCAGCACTATGAAAAAATACCTTGTCCCATACCTTGTGTTAACTTCTTTCCTGACTGATTAAAAACTTAACGTATGCCAGGTGCAGTGGCTCACATCTGTAATCTGAGCACTCTGGGAGGCTCGGGAGGTGGATTGCTTGAGCTCAGGAGTTAGAGACCAGCCTGAGCAAGAGTGAGACCAGGTCTCTACTTAAAAATAGAAAAACTAGCTGGGCAGCAATGGTAGGCTCCTGTAGTCCCAACCACTTGGGAGGCTGAGGCATGAGGATCACTTGAACCCGGGAGTTTGAAGTTGTTGTGAGCTGTTCTTTCCAGGGCTACAGAGTGAGATTCTGTCTCATAAAAACAAAAACCCAAAAGACCCCAAATGTAACATAAAAGGCAAAACTTTAAAACTTTTAGAAACTGGATACATATTACTTGGAGCATAGAAGATTTTCTTAAATAAGAGTCAAAAGGTCTATTCATAAAAGACAAGATTGTTAAAGTCAACTCCAGTGAAGTTAATGACAATTTGTTAAGCAGAGAATGCTGTTAGTGCAATAGACAAACCTCAAACTGGTAAAGAATATATATATATATGTATATATATTTTGCATTTTCTCAGCTTAACACTTTATTACAGCAAGACAAATAAACCAGACCTCAAAGCTGAATTGCAGTTTTATGATTCTTTTTTTTTCTTTATTAAATCATAACAGTGTACATTAAAACTATCATGGGGTACAGTGTACTGTTTCTGTGTATAATTTGAAATACTTTCATCCAACTGGTTAACATAGGCTTCATGTCTTTTTCTTAGTTATTGTGTTAAGACATTTATATTCTACATTTAGAGAGATTCACATGTACCCTTATAGGATGAACCATAGGTGTGATCCCGCCAATCACCCTCCCTCCACCCACACTCCCCCTTCCCCCCTTACCTCCCCTCCCTCTCCCCTCTCTGGTAAAGAATATTTTAAAGATATACAATAGACAGAAGATTAGTATCCAAAATATATAAAGCACTTCTTCAAATCAATGGAAAATGAAGATAAACATGCAAAAACATGCATTTCCCAGATAAAGAATAGAAATGGCTCAGAGTCACATCCAAGGATATGCATCATCATTAATATTCAACATAATGGAAATCAGAAAGGTAAGGTACCATTTTCCCCCTCCGAGATCAGCAAAAATCAAGAAGCTTGGTAATGCCTTATTTTGCTCAGGATATAGAACAGTTGGATCTCTTATAAATAGCTGGTAGGAGTAAAAAGTGTGGATATGCAGTAGAAATGAATAGTGTGGATGAATTTCAGAAATGTAATACTAAGGCAAAAGGGGCAAACTGTAGAAGACTGTTGTCAGAATGACACTATTTTAATAAAGCTCAAAAATAAGCAAAACTAAATGATATACTCTTTAGGGATATACATTTGAGATGATACTATATTTAAAAAGCAGGCGAATGTATTCAGCCCTACTATGAAACCAATTTATAAGCACCCACACTTCCATGTGAATGCTATAACCCAACTACAGCCCAAGATGAAGGGGAAAGAGAAGGGGAGAGGGAAGGGAAGAGGGGAGGATGGGTGGAAGGAGGGCGATTGGTGGGACCACACTTATGGTGCATTTTACAAGGGTACATGTTAAATCTACTAAGTGTAGGATATTAATGTCCTAACGTAATAACTAAGAAAATGTGGTGAAGGCTATGTTAACTAGTTTGATGAAAGTATTTCAAATTGTATATAAAACCAGCACATTGTACCCCATAAATGCATTAATGTACACAGCTATGATTTAATAAAAAAAATTATACTGCTTATTTCAACAAGAAAAAATAAAGAATGCACTTCAAAACTGCTTTAATCAATAAGAAAATAAATAAATAAAAAGCAGTCGAGGAACAGTGTCTCACAACTATGGGATGCTGAGGTGAATGAACTGTTTGAGGCCAAGAGTTTGAGACCAGTCCAACATAGCAAGACCCCATCTCTAAAACAAAGAAATTTAGCCAGGTATAGCAGCATGTGCCTGGGGTCCCAGCTATCTGGGATACTGAGGCAGGAAGATTGTTTGCACCCAGGAGCTCCAGGCTGCAGTGAGCTATGATTGCACCACTACACTCTAGCCTGGGTGACAGAATAAGCTCCTATACTTAAAAAATAAAATGAAAAGCAGGTAAATGACAAATGTAAAATTCATGGTAATAACTGGGGCTGCGACAGAGGCAGGGCCCGTGTGTCATTGGAGCAGTATTCTAAGTTGGATATTATTATTACAATTCCTAACTTACATATATGAATATATGTTGTTTGTTTGTATCAAATATCATATAACAGCATAAAGAGTCCAACTTCCTAGGTTCCAGACATAGTACTCTAGTCTGTAAAGATTGAACAGTTGGTGTTCCTCCAGTAGCAAATGTCGCCTAACCTCTTCAAAGTTCAGCTTCCTTAACTGAAAAGTAGGGTAGTAGTGATAGCGCCTACATCATTGAATTGTTGTGATTATGAAATGGGATACTCCACAAGACTTAAATTAGTGTCCAGTACAGAGTAAGTATGCAGTAAAGTTAGCTTTTGTTAATTCATTATCCTTTTCTTAAAACATGATGACGTGGGATGCTGTCTACCTCACCTAGAATTGAAGTAGCTAGTGTTCCTACACAGAATGCACTTCAAAACTCATACTGTGACAGAAACGCGATGTACGTAGTGTGAACAGAAATATGCACAAATACTTGCTTGTTATGAATCAGACAAAGGGCTAATGGCCAGAATCTACAGAGAACCCAAGAAAATCAACGAGAAAAGAGCAAACTGGGCGAGAGAGATGAACAGAACTTCTGCTGAGAAGACAGAGGAATGGCCAGTAACACATGAAAAAATGCTCATCATCCCTAAGCATCAGAGAAACGCAAATCATAACTATCTTGAGATACCATCTAACCCTTGTGAGAATAAAAGCCCCAAAGCTACAGATGCTGGTGAGGGTATGGAGAAAAGGGAGACTTTTACACTGTTGGTGGGATTACAACTTAATTCAGCCTTTTTAGAAGTATGGGGAATCCTCAAAGAGCTGAAAGTAGCCATTCCGTTCATTCCACAATTCCTTTAATGGGAATCTACCCAGAAGAAAAAAAGTCATCTTGCCATATGACATTTGCACTTGAATGTTTATGGCAGCTGAATGCACAATTTAATAAACTGTGGGGCATGTATACCATGGAATACTATTTAGCCGTAAGAAGATGGAAACTTTACAGCTTTTGTATTTACCTGGATGAAGTTGAAGAACATTCTCCTTAGTAAAGTATTTCAAGAATGGAAAAGCAAGCATTCCATATACTCAATACTAGTTTGAAACTAGCAGATAAACAACTACAGGCCCAGATGAGAGAAAACATAATTAAATTCAAGAAGGTGGACAGGGGGAACCAGGGAAAGGGGTTCAGTGAGCTCCCACCTAACAGGTACAGTGTAGGAGTATATGGCACACCACCTGTGTGAAGGACTCAACTATGACTAGGGACTTTTCCTAAGAAACCCAAATAATATAACCTAATTGTATGTACCTTTATATTGATCCAAAATAAAGAAATATAAATAAATAATCTGTTTTTATTTATTTATTGTGAGGCATTAATGAGTTTAAGTGGACATTCCTAGCCTCTGACAGACCAAAGAAGAGACCTTCTGTAGGGGGAGGCAACCTTTATGACCCCCAGGTTTGAAATCCTGCAACACTAGCAGTGTTGCTCCATCATCTTCTGACCACCCCAAGAGGACATTGGAGAAAGGCAGTTTTCCAAAAATGGGTCACAGATGATTACTCCATGGGGTCAAGACATCTCCCAAACTGTGCTTTTGACTTGGAGGTCATGCATGTTTAATTCCAGCAGTTGTGGTTGAGGATCAGTAATGACAGACAACATTCTAGAATGTTTGTTTTATTCCCACGTGTAATTTAAAGTGGTGTGCATATTCTATAGTAAGTAGGATCTTGCTAGGGTTGTGAAACAGTTGTGTTGGAATTAGGAAGAGGACATTTAAAATTGCTTGGCTTGGAAATGTTTTGCGTTGCACACCTTCATAATCACCAAATCGGACTAGCAGATAATGACATTATTGGTCAGAAGCAGGAGTCGCTTGCTACAGAGTGAGTGATTCCTGTGTTCCTTACCCAAGGCTTAGGAAAGTATAAACATTTTTCATTATGTATGGTCACAGGACACAGTCTCTAGAAACAGCGTCACAGTAGCTATTCACACTTGGAGGATTAACAAGGAATGTGAAAATGAATAAAATTCCCAGTCATGTTCCAGATTTGGGTTATATTCCCATGCGTTTTCATTTTACTATTCAGTGCACTTATGTGGCAAAGAAAAGACTACCTATTTCTTGGGTGAGGGGGAGGTCCATGCCTTACAAAGTTACCTCAATGTGAAATGATATTTTTAAGGTCCAGCCGTGAGTCAGTGAGTTCAGACTTTATTTGATGGCAATTCCCTGATAAGAAATGTTTGAGCTAATTTCACACTTAAGTGGTTTATAGAGGCTTACAAATAGAAACGGTGCTTTCCATGCAGTAAATATAATTATCCTAATGTCTTTTAGAACAGATGTTTTCTTTTTTCAAGTAGGCATGTGAAGAGTGAGATTAGACATCTTTCTGGGAAGCTCTGGCTTCCCAAAACTTTTCTTAACACATCCCTACAGCAAGCTCTGTCCCTGAAGAGCCCTGAAGTCCAAGACCAAAGGGTTTTTAGAAGACTCCTTCATCATGTTGTGAAGTTATTCGTATGGCGGTTACAATCAGAAAATAGCTCAATTTAGTAAATTTTAGAATATCTGAGTATAAGATCACAGTCACCTTCTGACTTTCAGTTTAATAGCTATGAAATTATCTATGATGATTTTAAAAGTTGGAAAGAATTTCACAAGCAGTGCTGTTAAGGCTAAGTAGGTGTTTATGGTAAAATAACCAACTTAGATGATTTAAAAAATTTAAAGCTGTGTGATACAAAACAACCACCATTCTCTAGGTGACTAATCTGCTATAAAAATAGCCATCTTCAGAATGATTCTTTGAGTTTTGTTTGGATGACTTTTGTATTATCATGTAGTCCATGCAATTGTGGATTATGGTTTAAGCCTTATCCCACATGTACCTAATCTGGGATATAATCTGTTCTTTCACATGTGACTTTTAATACATGTATAAGTCAATAGGAGACTGTTGGCACCTATAGGTATCAATAGGAGGTATTAATAACAAGCATAACAGTAACACGAGTAATAATAATAATCTTTGCTGAGCCTAAACTAGGTCAGATATTGTGCTAAGTGCTTGCTTGATGTTTTCTCATTGAATCATCACAGAATCCCTGTACGTCTGGTACTGTTGGGTGGCGCCTGTGGCTCAAAGGAGTAAGGTGCTGGCCCCATGTGCCAGAGGTGGTGGGTTCAAACTCAGCCCCAGCCAAAAACTGCAAAAATAAAAACAAAAAAAGAGTACTTCTTTAAAAAAAAAAAAGTCAGGTACTGTTATATTTCGGGTTTACAGATGAGGAAATCCCAACTAGGGACTTTTCCTGACAAACACAAATAATGTAACCTAATTGTGTGTAACTTTATATTAATCCAAAATAAAGAAATATAAACAAATCATACATATTTGTTTATTGAGAGGCATTCATGAGTTTAGTGGACATTCCTAGCCTCTGACAGACCAAAGAGGGAACCTTCTGTAGGGAGAGACAACCTTTATGACCCCCAGGTTTGAAATTCTGCAACAAGGTGCTTAAGTCAAATTGATCCAGAGTGTCATATCTGGTAAATATTAGAGTGGGGATTTGCACAGAGGCAGTCCAATGCTAATGTTTGTAAATATTATGCAATCCTGCCTCCAGACTGGTTTACTTTAAATATATATTGGAGTCTTGAAGTATTACTGTTCTCTGGGCTTGTACACCAGGCCTGCGAGGTAAAACTGCCTTAATGAAACGCTCGTTGTTCTTTAAGAAAGACAGAATTCTTACCTTGAATTTCAGTGCTAAAATAAGATGCTGGAATAAATATAGCCCTTGAGTAGGACACAGCTGATTTCATTTCTCCCAGAATTGGAGTCATTTCTCACACAAGGTCTTGCCCTTTTGGCTATTAATCCTGAAATCCTGGCTTTAAAAATCTCAATCAAATGTGCATGCAATCCTTCTAAAAGGCACAACTAGTATTTCCTGCGGACATAAGCTTCTCTAAGAAATGGTCTTTGCTTATTTAAAATTTTCTCTTTAATTTTCCAGGGTTTACAGCCTGCACCTTGTTGGCCTGAGCTTGTGTTTGAAATTAACTCACCAGGCCAGGCTCCCTTTCCACAAGACCCCTTTTTCCTATGCCAATTAGTTAATACCTTGTGGGGATTATCTGAAGTGGGTCCACTGAAATAAGAGTCTGCCTTTTGGACTGTGTCTGATTTGCCAAATTTGTTGTTTTATAAAATGATTTCAAGGTCCCCGCAGGGTCTGGAGCTGATTCTTAGTTTGTCGAATTGTTATTTTGTCCCCGAGAGAGCAGAGGCCTTATTTTTTTTTCCCAGTAGATATTAGGTTGGAGGAGAGTGGGGGGGGTGGAGGGTGGGGGGAGCTGTGAAGTTCATCAGAACAAGTAGGGTGGATTGTGTTCTTTCATTCTCATACTAACAAATTTTTCAGGCAAAAACTAGAGGTTATAATAAAGAAGTGCTTTGAAAATCCAACCTGCCTAACCACTGCCAGAATCTCCTTTTTGAAATTGTTCATCACCTGTTGTTTCTCTGCTCAGATCTGAAGGTGCAGTTCTAGTGTTCATTCATTTTAACTCAGAAGGTAACATGCATGGGTGTTACGCAGGGCTTGGCCTGGCTTTTGTTCACTGACTGTATTTCCCCGTCCGTGGGCAGTTTTCTGCTTCCTTTTCATTACTACATACTCTTCTATTGTAGGACGAGGTGCAGTGTATTTAATTGGTTCTCTATCGTTGGCCAGCTAGGTGTTCCCAGATGTTTGCCGTTATAAACGTTGCTTCATTAATTATTCTCATCTGAGTATCATTTTGCATGTGATTTCACGTTTTCCTGCAGGATAAATAATCTGGAAATGCAGAGTCAAAGGGTGTAGACGTTTGCAGTTTGGGTGGATATTGCCAAATTGTCTTCCATAGGGTCATGGTTTTTAAAACCCTCACCTCTCACTTTCTAATCCGAAAGCTAGGCTTCAGCTAAGATGAGCCCTAATTAGTAGCCCTGGAAAATATGATAGAGATTTTTGCTGCTGCATTTTCTGAAAGTATTGCTTCCTTTGGTTCCATTCTATATGTTCATAGATCCTGCCCATCCTTATATTTGCACTTGAATCCACACTCATCCACACACCCTCGCACATCCACATAGCTCCTGTTAGGGGCGTGACACAGTTCCATTGCTTTTCTTCTCTGAGTTTTTGTGGCGTGTGCACAGTGTACTGAGTTGGACACTCAGGCTCATGCTACTCACAGTAACTGTTCCTTTCGTGACGGCTTTCTTTTTCTCACTTTGAATTCCTCCTTGATGACGACGAGAATGTTTTACACATTGTGGGATTTCAGAAGAATCATTCGAGGAAAAAAGATACATTGTTTTTGTAAAAAATAATGATGCTTATTATGAGAAAAATGAATGGATAAGGTATTCAGATATGTAAAAATTCCCCCCAGTACTGTCGCGTCCAGGGATAACTACTCTTAGCATTTCGTTACCCATCAATAACAGTTCAGTTACATTCAGTTATCTCTTGGTGAACCCCTGGACAGACATATCCTCACATAGACGTGTACCATTGGACACACGACCTCATGCTGTTCTCATGGCTGGGTACATTGCTTTTCTTCAGTAAAGTACTTAGACTTTTTCCCTGGCGACTGTCATGGTTCTGTACCATTCTGGTGACCATCTAGTAGTTGTTTCTGTGTTTCTGTGCGTGTACCGTAGGTTTTTTGACCAGCGCTGAACTGATTGACATTGGCGGTTTATCACTTTCTATCTTAGTGAACACATTTTTAGGTACTAGTGCCTTGCTCCTTAGTAAGGTAAGGTCTTAGAAAAAAAGGAACTGAGTTAAAACATGATACACACGTCATGCGGTCTAAATACTTACTGTAATAAAAGAGAAAAAAGTCTACAGTGATGTTGAGTTCTTTCTCCTGGGAAGCTGTCAAATTCAAATAATTATTATGGCCTTCAGTATCACCAGTCAGCCATCCAAAAGTGTTAAGGAATTTTATACATTATAAAAAGGAAAAAAATCAGAAAGAGATAGTTTAAGAGAAATAACCTTTGCATGCATTCATGAATGTGCAAAGAAGCATTGTTTTCCTCCTTTATCCTGCGGGGGACTAACTCTCCCTCTTTCTCTTTCTCCAAATTATTTCAGAATGCTTGTCTCATTTAGAATATTACAAAAGCATTTCCCCCGCTGCCAAGGTACAAAGAAGAGCAATGTTTTCTGTTTCTTGGAGAATAGTTTGCCGAGGAAAGTACACAGTCTAATGAAAGGGCCCGCAGCTGTGGGTTATTTTGAAGCCTACTTGAAAACATTTTGATGTGTTTATTTCTTCTACTACTCTATTTTGGAAAAGATTTGAGATGGCTTGCGAAGATGCAAACAGTGTAAAAAACTGGATAAAATTTGATAGATAAGAAAAAGGAGATGAAGGAAGATAAGGATAAGAAGGTAAATAGAAAGCCAGGAGCGAGGTTAGTGCGCTGAATACACAGGAAACATGAAATTGCCATCGCCAGCGGTCCAAAATGGTTGAGTGTGGGTGATTTTGTCTAGTTCCTCCACAATGTTAAGTTGAATATATTTGCCAGAGGTGGACCTCAGATGTGGCCCTGAGCGGGCAAGGTGGAGACGTAACCTTGTCATCCATGTGATTAGAACACAAATCTCTGACACACAAGGGCAGATACTTCCGATACCAAGGCCATAGAGAAAATTCCTGTAGAGAAGATTTTTTTTTTTTGCAGTTTTTGGCTGGGGCGAGTTTGAACCCACCACCGCCGGTATATTGGGCCAGCGGCCTGCTCCTTTGAGCCACAGGTGCCGCCCAAGAGAAGATATTTTTAAACAGTATAAATTCATGGTTCCAGAATGTTGTAGCCAGAAGGATCTCTGAAGACTGGCCTATACAGCCTTCCTAGGATTGTGTAATGCCATGTAGTTGTGTTTAGAGGGGCCCAGGAGGGTGCAGAGTCTGCATATGACTTTGACCTTGAATTAGTCTCTGAACCTCACTAATCCTCAGTTTCCTCGTATGCCAAATAGGACTAAGGATTGGTTTTTAACCTCATAATGTTGTCTTTAGGATTAAATAAGACAATGCACGGCAAATACAAATCATAATCACAGTGAGAGACCACTTCATACCCACCAGCATGGTCATAATCAAAAAGACAGTAACTAGTGAGGATGCCGGGAAATTGGAACCTGTATACACTGCTGCTGGGGACCTAGTGGGGCAGCCTGTCTTTAGAACAGTCTGCTGTCTCCTCAGAAGCTGACATGGGACCCAGAAATTCCACTTCTAGGTGTATACTGAAAGGAAATGAGACGGTATATCTACATAAAACCTTGTACATGAATGTTTACGGCAGTATTATTGACAATAGCCCAAAATAGAAACAGCTCAGCTGCCCCCAAGTAATGAATGGAAAGAAGGATCGTAGATTGTGCAATCCCATTTATATGAAATATCCAGAATAGGTAAATCCACAGCCATGGAAAGTAGATTGCCAAGGGCCGGTGCAGAAGGCAGTGCAACTGCTAATGGGCACAGGTATTTTTTTTTTTTCTTTTGTGGGAGGATGATAAAAATTTTCTAAAATCAGTTGTAATAGCCACACAATTCTGGGAATAAATTAATACTAAAAATTGTTGACTTGTACACATTAACTAGTCAAATTGTATAGTGGGTAGATTATACTTCTTCTCTCAATAAGCCTGTATATATACATGGGTCCCTGCAAAAGTTCTGAGACAGCCTGTGTTATGGTCCATATTTCACTTCCAAGAAGCGCAGTTGACAGTGTCATTTCTGATTCACGTGTGTAAGTTTCAACTTGCTTGGGTTATTAGTGTTGCTGGGAGGGCTTCATTTGCTTTCATTTACACAGATGGTACGTTTTTTGATTTTTGTGTACCTCAAAACTTTCTTAATGACCCATGTATAAAGAAGACGACCGTGCAGGACAAAGTTCTTGGTATAGTGCAGTAAGCAGTGGACTAAGTAAATAGTCTATAAATGTAGGCTTTTGGATTTTTAGACAAACGAAGAAGGGACGGCTCAGGTCCCATGGCTGCCTTTGGCTGAGCTGGAACCAGCTCTCTTCAAGTCCCAGCTGTTCTCCCGAAGGCTGGCGTGGCCTCGACTATCCCTTCTAAGGCGCCCTCCCTAGTTTAGACTTCAACTTGCCTTCACTGGGTCTTGAGCCTTTCCTCTGTAACTTTTCAAGTTTCCTAATTTGGATGCAATATAAGCCTTGAACTAGTCAGCAAAATTTTTAATTAGCCGTGATAAACTAGAAAATTGATTTGTGGCCCTGCCTGCTATTGACTTTTCAGAGACTGATTTCCCATCTAAGAATTGCTCAGGCATTTTGATTTTTTTTCCTTTTTTCCCCTTTGTGTGGCCTGTCTTGGGGGCTTTTGCTTTCAAACTTCTCCACTTGAAACAGGCCAGACAAGTGTTGGAGCTTCTACCTCTTGTGTTTTCCCAGTAGTAAATCTGACATAACTTGTGATATTATACCGGTGCTGTAAAGTGAAATTTGGGTTTCCTATTATGGGATTTTTAGGCATGTTTTTGTTACAGTGTTGAAAACGCTTTCTTAGGCAGCAGTATTTGGACACTGCCAAGCCATTGTGATATGAAGAAATTTTGAAGGTTAGTATCAACCTGGTATTCTCAATCCTTGGAAATTTATAGGGTTGATATAATTTGAATTATATGAGTCTTCTATAGACTGGTATTAAGAAACATGAATTATCAACAACCTGACAAATGTGTGTTTAACTTGTATAGAGCTTAGTACTTTACAGGGTATAGCTGAAGTTTTACAAATACTGTGGAAAACTTGAAGCTTTTTGAAAATTAGGTTTTAGGAATATCTAGGTTTCCAGAATAGCTTTTTCTCCTTAGAAGTGGTTATGGAATAAAGCCTTAGCATCCGTACCCTAAAAGCAGCCACCTGGTAATAAACATTAATAAAAAGTTAACAAAAAAGTTAACTCTTCAAGTCCTACTTGTGCTTAGATTGGTGACTTCCCTCTGTAGAAGTTAGGAAACATTCTGATGTGTTAGGTCACTATTGATTATCTATCATCTCTTGCTAGGTAACAGATCACCCCATAACTTAGTGGCTTAACTCAGCCACAGCCATCTATCTCATTATTGTCTCTCTTGGTTCTGGGGATGACTGGGCTCAGCGAGGCAGCTCCTGCTTGGGCAGTTTCCTGAAGTTGCTCCCATGAGTGACCATGGCTTCTGGAGGCCGGCCCACTCACATCGCTGGGGAAAATTGAAGATGGCTGTTCGCCAGGACCTCAACTGAGATGTCAGCTGGACGTCTACACTTGACCTTTCCATATGCCCTCTCTTCCTCATTAGCATAGTGACTGAGTTCTAAGAATGAGCTTCCCAAGTGGACCAGGCAGACTCTCTGTGGCCAGGCCATGGAAGCCACATAGTTTCACTTCTGCTGCAAGGCTTACCCAGACTACCCATCCGTGAGAAGAATGTCAGTGACACACTGTAAGAAGAACACGTGGGATAGAAGATCTTCTTGTGATCATGTTGGAAGGCACAATCGGTGCTGTCACTTTTGAGCAAAAGGCAATAAGTAAATAAAAAAGGAGGCAAAGAGCCCCAGGGTTTGGTAGCGGAGTGGCAACAGTGAGCTGCAGATAGTGGAAATGAGAGCAGAAGAAAAAAGCAGGAGCAGGTGGAGGTGTAGGGGAGGCAGGGCCGAGAGGTCCTGCAAATAGGGTATCCCCTGATGCTTACGGGCCCATTGTCAGTGCCCTGCCTTATGCCTTTGAAAGTATCCCTGGCAGGAGTACTCGGCACAGTAACCAGACACCTTCAGCATCTAGGAGTCAGGTGGGGCTGCTATCTACCGTGTTTCCCCGAAAATAAGACCTACCCCCAAAATAAGCCCTAGCAGGATTTCTATGCATTTGTTAAATATAAGCCCTAGCCCAATAATAAGACCTAGTGATGGGCATGGCTATGCAGCATATCTGCATAGCTGCGCCATGCATTTCGGCGCTGAGACATCCCCTGAAATTAAGCCCTAGTGTGTCTTTTTGAGAAAAAATAAATGTAAGACAGTGCCTTATTTTTGGGAAAACACGGTAGCTGCTGTAAGAAGCTGGCCAGGTCAGCATGTGGTAAAGTGCAATAGGTATAGTATCAGAGCTGACCTGTCATACAGATTTCTAGTTTTTCTTTAAAAGAGGAAGTAACATGCTAGTATAAAACCATCGTACCAGCCTTGACTGAGAAAACAGGCACTTGGAGTTGTCCCTGTCACTCCTTCTTACCGTGCAACAAATGTTTATTTTGATAATTATCAGAATGTGTGTACTTGATAAAACCCCAAATATTTATTGAGTGTCTACAATATGTGAGCCAGTATTCTAGGTTGAGATATTTGACTAAAGAATAAAGAAGAGTAAGTCTAGTGATTATTTAGTATTGTTTTATACAGTTGTTTCATTCAGCCTTTATGAATTCTGAGGAAGGATTAGTGTTAGCTTGCTGTGAGGCCTCTAGAAAATCATTTAGTTTCTATGGGACTCCATTTTACAAACTGTGATACCCACTTGCATAGCCCTTGTAGGTATTAGAGATGTGTATGTAAGATTAAAAGTACATATGAAGTACTTAATAAGGGCTAGATATTATTTTTACTTTCAGTTTCTTTATATATTGTGATTAAGCCAAAATGTTCTGAAGCAACTAACATAGAATCATATGACATACCTGAATAAATTCATGCATTCACTGATTGCATTAATTCATTCCACTAGTCTTGATTGAATACCTGGAATGTGCCAGTTGGTGTAGCAGGTACTGGGGATTCAGGGATGAACAAGTCAGACAAAGCTCTGCCCTGTAGAACCTTCAGGACATGGGTTCCTATGTGAAAAAGATATGAAAATGTGTAAGATGTAGTGAAAAGGTGAAGGTGTGCATTCTCAGAAAGGGCACTGCAGACAGATGCTTCAGGGGTCCTCAAACTTTTTAAACAGGGGGCCAGTTCACCATTGGAGGGCTGGACTGTGGGCCCTGGGATGAGTCGGCTGCTAAACAGGACAGGCAGCTGTGGCAAAAACACCCAGGTGGGCCGGATAAATGTCCTTGGCGGGCCACAGTTTGAGGATGCCTGCTTTATGTTGAATGACCAGAACACAGTCAGCTGTGAAGCAGTACAACTCTGGCATTTTCAGAGAAGTCATCTCCAGTGTTGTCTGCTACCGAAATAGTTTTAGAGTGTTGGTGAAAGTGGTCTACTTGGTGGTACTTGTCAACTTTAGCCCTGGCTCTGTTAGGAAATTAAGTTTAATAGGACAAGGACCCATAGTAGTATGTGTTAAGAAAGGTCACAGAATAATAGGTTAATAGCTTGTTCTTCTATCTCCTCTGTGTATTTTGAGGATAATTATAACTATTGCAAGGGTTTTAAAAAATAATATCCAAATGTAAGAGTTGCTTATAAATGGGTACTTATAATGGGTACTATAAATGGGTACTTATATGTCTATTTATAAGTGTTTAGTTCAGAATGCAAATATGGAAAAAGTCCCTTGAGGAAGTTTATCTTCAGTTCAGACATTGTGTCATTAATACTTAAATCTCATTGTAACATTGTAACCTGAGTGCCCACATCTTTCTTCTTGTATGGAGAGCTTAGAGAACAATCATGATGTCATCTTCATCCACTCACTTATTATCAGTGTTCATAACGATCATCTCAAATCTCCAAAAATAGTTATTATTCAGCTGCTTTTTTCTAAGAAAATAGATAAGTCGGTGTAGCATGTTTTAAAACTCCTGTATTTGGCTGTAGTGCACAGTGATTCATTCCCAGAGAGTTCTTGAAGCTGAGGACACACCCAGTTTTAATTTCTTTCCAGGGTAGAATTCAGTACAGAGCAGCATTTTTTGAGCACATCACTTTTACACTCATCATCTCACTGACGGGCATAATGACCTGCTGAGGCAGCACAGTGCTCTGTTTCACAGGTGAAGACACCGTGGCTCAGTGTTTATGTCCCAGTGTTTATGAGCACAGTGTCACAGTCGGTGCAGAAACCCACTATGCTGTACTGTCACTCAGTGTAAGGATTCTAGTTTTTTTTTTTTTTTTTTTTTTAGCAGTTTTTGGCCGGGACTGGGTTTGAACCCGCCACCTCTGGCATATGGGGCCGGTGCCCTACTCCTTTGAGCCATAGGGGCCGCCCAGGATTCTAATTTTGTACTTGTTCTTTTATTTCCTAAGTTTTTAACAGTGAATACGAATAAATGTTTTATTCCAAAAATCTCAATCCATTTAAAACATGTAAAGCAGTTACATTAAAAGCATGTATTTGCATGTGTATGGTGTGAGACTACGTGAAGCCAAGTACTGTGGGCTGAGGTTAGCAGTTGAATAGATATTGTAATTAATGATGAAAACTGTAACAGACACGCAAGTATTAAGGTTTCTGCTTTAGTTATTTTTCTTGGGAAAATAACACCTATTGATTTAAGATCGTTAGTCCCAGATTGGGAATTGATTTTCTTATTTCAGTGTCAACATAATGAGGGAATTGTCTTTTAACAAGGAAAAAAAAAAGCATATTCTTCATCTTGGTAGGCATGTATGTATATAGAAGGGTCATAGGTGATTTCTGAGCAGGTTTGGTGATTAAAAGGGTAGAAATATACATGAGTGCCTACCAGACTCAGCACTGGTTTTGATGATAGTGGAGATCTCAGCATTTTTTTCCTCCTTTTGTTTTTTTGTCCCCTAATGGCGAGATTTGAAGAGCAGCTTTCAGTACTGTGGGAGACAAATTAGTTGTAGATAATTGAATTAGCTAATTGAAGATTGTTTCTTCAGTTTTCCCTACCTTCTTTCTCCCAAAGCTCCTTCCTTTTTGGCGCTGAGCTTGCCCCAGAGAGCTCCTCTTAGAGGTTTTGCCTTAGCGGTGAGTCTTGGTTGTAACTCAGAGATCTGCACGTTTAACAAACGACCTTGGTGAATCTTACAATCGGGCTGCCTGCGTGAAGAGAAGCAGCAGGAAGGGAGGCTGTAAAGATGGTCCAGAGGTGAACAGCCTAACGTCTAAGCCATGGGTGTGGGACGTGGTGCTGGGAGCTGCAGGGACCTGGTGGTGAGGGCCTGTAAGCATGGAGCAGCCACGGAAAGTGCATGGACAGTGGGGGCGGTCTAGGGAGGTACAGGTGTTAACAGAGACATGTGGGCATGAGGATGTGGGGGTCTGAGCTGGGGCTGTTGCAGAGGGGTGGGGCCAGGGAACAAGAGTCATTGGAGCACTAGAATTGAAAGAGCTTAGTAAGTGACTGGATGTGGGAGGCAAATGCACAGGGGTAAAAGATGACAGAAAGGCCTTGAGGCTTTGCACTCGGGGGGCTGTAGTAGTTTCCTTAAACTGGTGAGAACTAGAGGGGGCTGTTCAGGAGAGAAGACCAGGAGTTCTTTGGGATACGTTTGAGCTTGAAGTTCCCTTGGGACTTCCATTTCAAGGTGTCCAGTAGGCAGGCAGAAATGTGTAGGTGCAGAGATGGCTAGTGGAGAGAGCTATATCCAGAATTCTCTGTGGAGGTAACTGTGGAATTGTCATGTTCCCTCACGTGACAGAGGGAACAGAGGGGTCTTGGAGAACAGTTACAGGTGGGGAGAGCTGTGGGAGGAGGAAGAGAAAGTGCCGTCACAGGAGCTAAGAGGGAGGAGATGGTTCTGAGGGCTGCAGAGAGGTTAAGGAGAACGAGGACTTTAAAAAGGACGTCAGATTTAGCTCAGTTTTCATAGTAAGGGAAGAAGCTGGATGGCCAGAGTGCACAAGTGAAGTGTAAGTGGGTAAGTTTTCAAAGTTTGATGGTAAAGAGCAGGAAGAGACGTGCGTAAGTTAGAACCAAGGAGGGTTTTGAGGTCGGTAGAGACCTCAGAATGTGTATATTCAGATGCGCGATGTGGGGGAGGAGAAAGATGAGTGCAGTGCAGTGCGATACGAGTCGTGGAGGATTCCGTAGGGCGCTGGTTCATAGTTACTCGTTTAGTGCACATTTATCTTTTGTATATCAAATTCCAGGATTGCGCTAGGGCTGCAGAGAGATAAGACTCAGTCTCACTCTGTAAGTGAACTCGGAGAAGACTGAATGTTCCTGGGAGGGTGGGGGCCCCACCGATTGGGGCACTTGGTTAGGAAATAGCAGTGGAGCATCACAATAAACGCTGTGACGGAACAGTGCACAGTGTGCTGGGGGCTAGGGGAGGACCCCGCTGGGGACTTGGTGCTGTGCATGTCCCGGGCAGGGGATGTGCCAGTTTTCCTTCTCCAGAAGGGAAGGAAGCTCATCTCAGCTGGCGGGACAGGCAGGGGCGAATAATGGGAAACGTATTGGAGGAGTAATTGTTTGTGTGATTGAAGACGTGGGAAGATACAGAGTGGGCGGGAGCCAGAATAGAACGCCTCGTGTCTTAAGGCTCTTAGGAGTTTCTGTTTTGTTTTATTTTTGCTTTTTCCTGAAATGGGGAACTGTGATAAGAATTTCAGCAGAGACATGCAGTGATCCATTTTTCCTTTAGAAAGAGTCCCCTGACGACAAAGTGTTTGTGCTGCAGAGGGGCCAGGCTGGCAGACGGGTATGCAGGTGACTGGCAGATGGTAGACTGATGGTTGTGTGGGTGGTAATAGGCGAGGATGTAGGTGGAGGATGGGCAGAAGGATATTTAGGAGGCAGAGTTGACATGACAGGTTTCAAAAGGTTTTCATGGGGATTGGAGGTTGAGAAGATGGTGAAGGACAGGGAGAGATTTCTGGAAAAGCTGAGATTGATTTCCTGCTTTCTGACTAGAGATGTTAAGAAGGTGGGAGACCACCTTCCCTGGGGAAGGATGTGTTGAGCTCGAGGTGCTTACAGGGCATCCAAAGGGAGATGCACAGTAGACAAATGGACATGCGTGCAACTCCTATGAGGCCTGGACAGAGAAACATGGTGTCCACAGTGCAGGGGTGGTGGCTGAGACACCACGGGAGCGTGCCCCCCACGTGCAGCCTCTCCGGAGGCTCGCGAACTGATGGTGCATTTTCTGAATTTTCTGAGTGCCTTCTTGCCTTTCCTGTCTTAGCTTTCTCCGGTGTGACCACTGGACTCTCACTAGGATTAGGCACAAAAGGAAAAAAAAAAAAAGACGGTTTCCAAATATACTTAGTTTTACTACTGATTAGCAGATGTGATGAGGGGTTTAGATCCTTAGAAGAAGATTAGGTCCTACAGTGAGACCCGGATTACTTGTGAAACTCATTTGTAAGTCAATACTTGCTCTCTCTCATCCTTTACCAGTGCATTCTGAGCTCTGAATTTTTTTTTTTTTTACTACGTTTTATTTTTTGTTAATCTCATGGGAACACACAACTATGTTACTTCTTATTTGTTTTTAAAAATCAATGGCGGATCAGATACTGCCTTTGTTAGGAAAACATATGACTCAGAATATGTAGTTTTTCAAAACCGCTCTCCAGGTAAATCTATGTTATTTATTTTGCTCCTCTGGCAGGCTCCTTTTAGTATGAAATGAATGTACAAATACAGAATTTATGGCCCTTTTCAGTATAAAATAAAAGCACAGTTGAGACATTACCCCAGAAATAAAACTTGGGTCTGGAGCAGTTTTACACTGGAGCCTCCAACATGGCATCCATTTATTACTGAGCATTTTCCAGGGGAGGTAAAGAGCAAGTGTCTTGTCCCTGTGGAGGTGGTGTTTTCTGTTAGTGGTAGGAAAACAGTGAAGTTTTTCTCTGTCCTTTTGGCTGAAAAAGCAGCATGTAAATGTGAGCTTCCTTAGGTGGATACGATGGTTAGCTTCTGAACAGAGCTCTAATAAGAACTGGTGCTGATTTATGTGCAGGCCACATGTGGACTTTGAGTCCAGCTTTGAAAGAATAAACTGAAAAAGGCGGTTTTGAGACTGGGGGACAAAATCAAGCACAGACTGATACTAAATTCTACTAAGGAGTTATTGGTGACTTAGTGAAAATGATGCTGTGATCACGTTTTAAGATTTCCTGGTCTATTAGAGAGACATACTGAAGTATTCACAGGTAAAATGGTGTGATATTTGGGATTTGCTTTACAAAACGCCAAAGCAAAATGAGTTGGGGTGTGCAGATGAAATCCGATTGGCAGAATGTTGATCATTGTTGGGGGGGGGAATAAATGAGGTTCATGATACCGTTCTCACCTTGTATGTATTTACTGACATTACACGAAAAGGTTTGATGAAAGTTAATGTAGTGGAATGTAGTAGCTGGTAGAGGAAGGTTTCTCTCCCGTTGATGACACTCCTTCGGCACACTTGCCATTCTTTCTGCACGTAGAGCGATAGAAACCTTCTGTCTTTCTGACCCAAGAACCGAGGCCTGTGGCACCACAGCTAAACTGTGTCTGCGTGTTACAACACTGAACCACCTAGGACTTGGGCAGCTTTCGGGGTATGTTCTCATCCTCTTCAGAGTCTTTAGCTTCCAACAGAAATGGGAATACAGGGGATTCCTTGTGTCTTTGCATTTTTGTGACTTTTAAATGAGAGAGACGTGGGAAGGTACCTTAGGTGGAGTGATCTGTAAAGAGAGGTGACATTGGAGAGGAGAAACTTAACCATGAGGCGTGCTGCAGCACACCGACCCTGCGATGCACTCACTGGCTTTTCTTTCTTAGCAGTTCATACTTGTCTTTCAGACACTTCAGTCTTTCAAACTAAAGTGTGAGTGCCCTGTGTGTGTGTGCGCGCATGTGCACATGTGTTTGTGTTTCTAACTGACTTCACATCTGAAGTCTCTGCCCTCTGCAGACAGCAGGACAGTGAGATGAGTTGATCACAAAGGGAAGATGACTTCAGTGAACCAATGCAGGCTTGTTTGCTCCTTTAAATTATTCCCAGCACGACAGGATGTTAATAGATCATCTCAGAGGCAGATGGGCCCATCCATTTTGATCATCAGCTCCGTGGTTATTTGGCGTTTAGAACTATGCCTTTCCTCTCAGGGTCTTCAGATGCTTAGAGGAAGGCCCAGAGTTTTCTTGACATCAGCTGCTGCTTTGCTTAAGCAGATAGAATAAATTAAGCCCTTTCGGCCTCCTTATACTCATCTCTGTTAACTATGTCACCAGAGCAAAAGGGGCCATAATGGCAAAAGATGGTCATTTTCTGAGGACATGATCAAATGCCTTTGAGTGTCAGGGTGAGTCTCTTGGCCCAGAACTGCCTGTGTCTTGTGTTTTAGCCTGGCATTATTTATTCATTGATTTGTCCAACTAATATTTCTACAGAAGCTATTACGGGCCAGTAGTGTCTGTATTTGGTCGCTGGTTCACAGGGGTGAACAGTTTCTCACAGAGCAGGTTCTGTTCATGGCAGCAAATTTCATTTATGTTGATTCTGGGGATTATGGACATGAGAAGTTCAAGAGGTTTCAGGAACTAATGAGGTCTTCTTTTTCTTCACATCCCTTCAGCAGTTCTATGTTACTATGTTACTAGCCCCTGAGGTCCCTGTCTGGGTGGAAAGGTGTGGGGAAGGATGGAGAAAAGTTCCCTTGTGGTGCAGAGTTTTCTCTGGCAAGACAGCAGAAATTGTTATTCAGTCATTCAACAAGTACATATATTTGGTTCCTATTCAATGCAAAATAATTCAGCGTGAGGACTCAGGATAGATTTAACTGCACTTACCTTTAGGGCACTTGCTTTCCCAGCTCCAAATTTTCTTATATGCTAATTCAAAATATGAAGGGGGTTGAAATGCTTTTGTTACATTGCCACCTTATCTAATGCTTAAGTCGGGGCGGTTAGTGTGCCCACCACCAGAATAGTGTTCTTCGTACTTTGTACTTGGTGAGTAAGAGTTTGCCCCTCTCTCTTGCTTCTAATGACCTTTACATTTCTTTCTGCCCGTGTGCCCACCTATTACTTCCCAATTATCAGAGAGTACATGTGTTTGTTTTTCATTCCTGAGATACTTCACTTAGGATAATGGACTCCAGTTTCATCTAATTGCTTCAAAAGACATTATTTTATTTCTTTCTAAGGCTGAGCAGTACTCCATGGTGTGCATATATACACACATCACGTTCTCTTAATTCACTCATGAATTGATGGGCACTTAGGGTTATTCCACATCTTTGTGATTGTGAATTGTGCAGCAATAAATAATTCAAGTGCAGGTGTCTTTGATAAAGTGACTTCTTTTCCTGTGGGTAGATACCCAGTAGTGGGATTGCTGGCTGGAATGGTAGGTCTGTATTTATTTCTTGGAGGAATCTCCATACTGTTTCCCATAGAAATTGTACTAATTTGCAGTCCCACCAACAGTGTATAATCATTCTTTTCCCTCTTCATCCATGCTAGCATTATTGTTTTTAGACTTTAATAATGGCCATTCTGATAGAGGCAAGATGACATCTCATTGTGGTTTTAATGTGCATTTCTCCAATGATTAGTGATGTTGAGCACTTCTTCATGTTTATTGTCCATTTGTCTATCATCTTTTGAAAAACTGCTCATGTATTTTGCCCACTTTTTAATGGATTTCTTTTTTCTGATTTCAGTTCTTTTTTTTTTTTTTGCAGTGTTTGGCCAGGGCTGGGTTTGAACCTGCCACCTCCGGCATGGAGTGCCAACACCCTACTCCTTTGAGCCACATGCGCTGCCCCTGATATGAGTTCTGTGTAGAATTTAGATATTAGCCTTTTATCAGATGTATAGTTTGGGAACATTTTCTCCCGTTTTGTAGGTTGTCTGTTTACTCTGTTGATTATTTCCATTGCTGTGCAGAAGCTTTTTAATTTAATCAAGTCCCATTTTTAAATTTTGTTGTTGCTGTATTTGCCTTTGAGGTCCTAGTCAAAAATTCTTTGCCTAGGTCAATGTCTAGAAAACTTTCTCCTACATTTTATTCTAGAATTTTTATAGTTTCATTCCTTACAGTTATTTTATCTATCTCAGATTAATTTTTGTGTGTGGTAAGACGTTTCATTCTTCTACATGTGCTAGCTGTCCAGTTTCCCCAGCACTGCTTATTGAATAGGGCTTTCTTTCCTCATGTATGTTGTTGTCTGCTTTGTTGAAGATCAGTTGGTTATAGGTAGGTGGCATTTTGTTAACATCTGTAGAATTTTGTAGCAAATGCCAGCTTCACATAAACAGTGTTCATTATTTTGTACACAGAAGGTAGAAGAACACAAACTTTTAAAAAAATTATTATTATTATTTTTATTGAATGGTAACTATGTACATTAATGCACTTCTGGGGTACAGTGTGGGGTTTTCACACACAATCTGAAACACTTCCATCAAACTGGTTAACATAG
>NW_003852485.1:6907943-6922625 GCF_000181295.1 Otolemur garnettii | reverse complement strand
TTTGGTCGTCTGGGAATATACCTAATAAAGGAATTGCAGGGTCAAATGGCAGGTCTATTTTTAGTTCTCTAAGTGTTCTCCAGATGTCTTTCCAAAAGGAATGTATTAGTTTACATTCCCACCGAAGAACACAAACTTAACTACCTAACAGGAATATGAACTCTTATCATTTAAGCTATGCATTCAGAAATTTGAAAATAGTTTCATTGACCAGACCAAATAGATTATTATAATGGTGAGTCTTCATTCCACAATTGCCTAAAAATGAAATATTTACAACGTGGGTAATCCTGTGTTGTCATACTTATTGTAAGAAATGCAAGTAAAAATAAGTTAACACTCTTGTTTTGACCCCCACTGTCACGTGGGTTTTAGATTTTTTCTTTTTTAGTTCTTGATAAGTTGTTAAGCAACTCGTGTTTCCCTGAAGTCACAAACTTTGTACCTTATTTAGAAATAGGAAGTAGTTACTTTTACTTTGTGCTTTATATGTATATCCTTAATTTTTAAATACTGACAGTGTCACCATAATAATGATAAAAGTTCAAATGATGGAAAAGGTAACGCTGAGTGAAGAAAGGAGGGAGTATATTTCTTCCTTACCCCTGATGGTCTCCTGTGACTTACCTGGTGAATTGACAGGGAGAAACTGGGCACAAGAGTGTGGCCCTGCCCCCTCCCCCCTTCCTCACAGAGCCTGCTCTTTAAGAGAGGTGCTCTGGGCCACTGTAGTCCTGCTTGTGTGAGGAAGGAATGTGGGGATTTGCGTTGCTGGGGACAGGTGGGTAAGTCTTGTCTCAATCCAGGGATCAGCACCTCAAAGAAAGAACTTTTAACATTTAAGCCACAGTCTCAGATATCGCCCTTATGAGTGATAAGAGCGATGTTTCAGCCCATTCATGGTTATTGCTCCTATTTCTCAATCTCAGTTCAGAGATAGGGCAGGGGAGAGAGTGGTATTTATTTGGGCTCCTTGAAACGTATAACATAGTGAAAAAGAAGTTCCACTTTTAACCCAGCAGCTGTGACCACAGGCTGTCAATGCCTCTGGAAGTGGTCTGCGTATATGCAAACACATTCAGCAATATGCATGTCTGCCTCCCCTCGTTTTCCTTTATACGACGATGAACACTGTTCTCTGTTAGCTTTTTCTACTTGCTGTATCTCCACGGCCTCTTTGATAGTTGTTATCGGCTGCATACCATTTCATAATATGGATTTGTGTTAATTTTACAACCATAAAAATAGACATGCTATTTGAACTTCACACCCTAATCAGCTGTAACACTGCTGCTGGGGGACAGGATAGCAGTTCCTCTCTGTGCTTTCTGTCATGTCTCAGGGGTTAGTTACTGGCTTAGTAAGTTATATACAGGTGATAAGACTTGACTTGGTTCTTGGTCGTGGAAAGAACACTGGGAATTTACTACATCTTGTCTTGTTTTCTTCAGAAAACCTATTGCTGCCATTTATCCAGAAACTGTAAACTGAGTAATACATAAGATGCATCTAGTAATAATTTTTAGGAAGGAATTCCTTGATACTGACAGCTAAAAGTTATTCTGAGATGTTTATATAAATGCGTATATTTAAAAAATCAGATGTCTTAGTGAAATTATAATATCATGAGAGTTTACAGTGTTACTCTTTGCGTATTAGTTGCTGTGTACTAGTTTCCATTCCTCAAAAATGGATGCGTTTCACTTGCCTTTCCAGGATTTTTTTTCCTGGGTCATTAATCCCTGGGCAGATTTAGTTCTTGACAGATTTTCCGAAGGTGCTGGTGTTGATTATATTACTCAGACCTGACATACACGATATTTAGCCAGTAACTAACCCCCGATTTTTATGTTAGGAATTTCTGCATGGTAATTCAGTCTCTGTTATGGTAATTCATAGCATCTTAGTTTTCATTTTATGGTCCTTTCTAAATAATTCTACTTGGAGGCATTAAGAATATTCCATGAACAAAAATGTGTGGATGCTATTATTGGTATTGTTCTTCTGTTGGCTAACTAGGCTTTTGCTTATAAATACAAATAGTGAGACTGCGGGATTTTAGTGGGTGTGCCTGTGAGGCTTCAGCAGAAGAAACAGCAGTGGGAGTCACATAGGATAGGGGACACATGAAGAGAGATCCTGCCAGGAGCTGGCCTGTGTGTTTAGGGGGGCAGACTAGACAAGCCCGAGGCTCACAGGGCCGCCGTCTGTAAGGGTGCGACTGGAGCTGTTGTCCTCAGGTGGAGCTTTTCAACTGATTAAATCAGGCCCACCCAGGTTATCAAGGATAATTTCCCGTGCTTAAAGTCAATTATGGGCTTTAATCACATCTACTAAAATGCCTTCGCCGTGCCTAGCTCGGTGTTTGCGTGAGTAGCTGGACTGTTGACAGCTAAGCCCGACAGTGGACAGTGAAGGCCCGTGTTTCCGTGTTGCCCATGAGCGTGAGGCTTGGTCCCAGCAGCCATGCTGCCTGCCGGAGCTGCACTCGCCTGGTTTCATGCTTTGCTTTGGTCCCCCACCCCTCCCTCTGCAATCAAGTTAGCTCGTAGCTTACTGCTGTATCCAGAGCAGCTTCTACTCTGCTCGGGTGCCAAACATCTACTATCTCCTTCTTCCTTTGATTTTTACATAAAGCGTGTTTTCTCATCTGTTATTTGTCTTACCAGGACAGAATGTTCTTATTGTTTTCTTTATTAGCTAAAGTCAGCTTGGCACCCTTTCCAGCAGGAGCTTTAGTTCTCAAAGACAATAGTTACGAAATTGGATGCCGCTTTTGTGTCCCTTAGCTGTTGTCATTGTTCTTTGTCGCCTTAACTTGGGGAAATGCCATATTGGAGCTTTGACAGGACTACAACAGAATAATAAATCTAATTGCTTCTCTGTGTTTCCTGCTGCTTCCCCAGAATAGTTCTCTTCCAACTTCTGGAATATTCGCTTTCAAGACATTGCCTTTTCATGTTGGATGTCTGAAGTTATACAAAATCCCATTATCATTATCTGAAGAGCGACATGTATCTAATTTGATTCATTTCACATTAGGAAGTGTTAAAACGTTGTAAGGAAGTTGCTCCACTGAGCATGCATGTCCTTCACTGAGCTAGCCCAGTGTTTTGAATATTATTAATTTATAAAAGTCTTTGTTTCTCTAGAATTTTTTTCTAATTGCCTGTTGAACATGTTCATATCCTTATTCCTTTGTTCTATCTTCTTACATTCTGGTAAAAAGGAATGCCATATTTCAGCAGAACAGGATAGCTTTGAATTCCAAGAAGTTAGAAAAACTGTTAATGGGACTCACTATCTAAAAGGTGCATGATTTCTATGCACCTTTAGCTTGTTATCTATGATTAGTAGAAATGGGTTTTCTTTTCTTTCTTTTTTTTTTTTTTTGGTATTTTAATGTATGATACCACAGTCAGATGGAAATAATTTGTAAATGAAAATTAAAATCAGAGCATTCAGAGACTGCCAGTCAGTGGAAAACTTGACCAAGGAGCAAAGTGTGGTAGAGTCTGTTCTCTGCTATGGCAAGAATTATCAAATATGACCTAATTTTCAAAGAACCACAAATGAAAGTTAAATTCACTCAATCTTATCACAGTCCTCATCCTGATTATCTGTTTCTATGTAAAAAAATCACCCTGAATTTAGGGGCTTACGACAGCAACAGCTCTTTAATTCTCCTAGTTTCTGTGGGTTGGGGATTTGGGTAAACTGTGCCAAGTTGGTTTCTGGTCTCATGCACCTGCAGTCAGAGGGTCAGCCCTGCACTTTGTGGGAGCTACTGTGGTCTGCCGGAGGGCAGGGAGACCCTGGGGCAGTTGGGATGCTTGTGTGATGCCTGAAGAGTTCAACTGCAGGTATTACAGTAAGCAGGGTAGACGTCGCCTTATCTTTTTAGACCTTGCTTGGGAAGCCATGTTGCCTCACTTCTGCCTTATTTTTCTGTTGGTTGTAGCTAAGGCACAAAGCCACCTAGATTCAAGGAGAAGGCACTGGACTACATCTCTTGATAGTGGAGTGGCAAGATTTTTGAAGAACATGTGGGACAGTAGATATTGTTATGGGCATCTTTAGCCAAAAGAATCTGGCCTCTGTCTGCCCTGTGGCCATATCATGTTGCCCCCATGTGCAAAATACATGCTGGAGCTTCCGTGACTCTCCAGAAGTTTCATCCTGTTACGGCATCAAGCTTAGACTCAGATTCAAGGACCTCTGATCTGAGGTCTGGGTATAGATCACACTCCACAGGACCAGTGTCATGAGTGAGGCTCCTTGAGTTACCAATCGTAAGACCTGTGAACTTCAGAGACAGATACTTGCTGGACACCCACCCAAAACAGGAGGGCATGCATCTTACAGGCCTGCCCCAAAAGGGGGAACGTGACACATGTAGGTCCATGGCAGTTCCAGGATCCAGCCAGGTACATGTTGCCAGTTCTCTAATCAGGGCTCTGTCCTCTTCCACTGCTTTCTGTGGCTCCTGGTCCCACTCTCAGGCTCTCTGTCTGCCATTCTTCCTTTTTGGTAAGAGTGAGCCAGTGTTTGCAGCTGAATAGTCATCTCGGGCTGCTTCCTGCCCGCAAAAGTTTGGGAACCAAAGGGCGGTCTACTTTGTGTACTCTCTCGGTTTGTTTTAGTTTAACCTGGAAATATTTTGTGGTACAAATATCTAAAACTTTGTGGGTTTTCTGTGAATCTTTCTGGGTTCACTTCATTAGACAAGACCCGTGAGCCCAAGGTGCTTTGTCTACTAAGGGTTACCTGAGAGACAGAAGGGGCTTTGTTTAAGCTACCTGGGGGGGACTCCTGTGGGACAGACATGCCTGTGATTCCCCGCATCCCTGTTGTTTAACACAGAGGTTCTACAGGGCATGCTTGTAAGACCCTCAGATGTGTTAGGCATGCTTGAAAGGCACCTGCTTAGGTGTCCCTGAGGACTTAACAAAGGGTTGGGCAGTTTCACCCTGCATTTGATTTTTGCCCTGAAACCATTTCTTGTTTTGCGAACTGTTTGGTTAGAGAGCTTGGGCCTGAAAAATGGTTTTATATTGAACAGCTTGTCCTTTAGCTCATCTCTCTGTGCTCACGTTTTATCCCCGGCGGTGAGCAGAAGCCAGGTGTCACTTTAAGTGTTACGCCTGGAAATCCCTTCAGCGCTATCACTGAGCTCATTAGGTACATTTCTGCTTCCCACTTTACCGTAGATGTCAGTGTTGCCAAATTCTGTCACTGCGTAACAGAGTCCTCCGTTTCTCTTGCTTCCTGGAATACATTCCTCGCTTTCCTTGAGGCCCTCACTGACAACCTTCTTAAAACAACAATAGTCATTTCATCACCTTGTGCAATTTTCATGTGTTAGGAATTCGGAAACAGCTTGTCCCAACTCGGGGTCTCTGGTACTTGCTGCCAGCCTCTGTGGAAGCCAGTCTGCCTGCCCTGGGCTTCTGCAGGTGTTGCTGCTTTAAGTCACCACGTTTCGGGGTGTTTAGTTGAGTATCGATGCTGATGGCAATGATTGAGGACTGATATCTTTCTGGCCTTTTGTCACCCCCCCAACTGCACTGCTTTCAGAAATGCAGACATCCAGATTATTCTCCCTTCCCCCACACCCACCTGCAAGCTTTCCCTGTTTTCATGTTGTCTGAATTCTAAACCCTCCGACTGGTTTTACAACAGAAGGTGTCAACTCACGGGCCAGATTTGTAAAATTTGTCCCACAGGCATGTTACTTTTTTAGGCTGTGCAGAAGAATTTTTAAAAACTTGACATCCTCTTTATGGTTCTGCTGTGTCTACAAGACAGCGTTATGGCCACAGAGAAGCGCTCTGAATTACTGTATTAGGAAGTCATTACATCTTGAAGGGAGAGAGAGTGGCTGGTGGCCTGGTGGGAAGACATCATTTTGTATGGTATGAGTGAGGCTGGGATGGGAGGGAAGAGCAGCAATCAGACCATCTCTAGGAAAATGTTGACAGGGAAAAGGAAGAGTGATGGAGTGATTCTCAAGGGAGAAGTAAAATCGATCCCTCCCCACCTTTTTGGTGGACGATGTACAGGAGACACCTGAACATATTCTTTGCCTAGGCCTGAGTATCTTGAAGGACTGAGTCAGTGAATAGCCCCAGGGGGAGCACGGCAGGAAGCCCTGGGCTGGGAAAGGAGAAGGAATCCATTTTCCTTGCATAGGAAAGGGAAAGAGACCAGGAATCTTGGGAGTGTGAAGTTGATGAGGATGAGAGGGGCTGTGGGTGTCAGTTGCATGGACTTGTTGCTCTGAGGGCAGCAGATGAAGTGATTATAAGTGGCTGGGGCTGGGTGAGATTAGGGCACTGCTGTGAGCAGCAGCAGAGGCTCGGGACAGACAGCTGTGGGCCTGGTTCTAGCGTGGCACCTCCCAGCGGTAGGAGCTTGGGCCAGTCGTTGGTCTTACTTTCCCCACATAAAACTGAAAAACAGGGCAATAAAATGAATCTCCACTCCAGGTCTACTGTGAAGATGGAATGAGTTAATGAAGTGCCTGGAGCAGAGGACCTAACATTAGGCAAGTTCCAGCTGGGGGAAGAGGAGGCTGAGAAGGACTGCAGGTGCGGTGCAGCCTGGCGCCTCTGCAGCCAGACTGGGAAGAGTCTGTGTATTTCTAATGAGCTCCCAGACAGTGCTGTTGCTGCTAGTCTGTGACTACACTTGGAGTGGCAGGTTGTGGCAGCACCAGTGCCCCAGCTGGGAGTGGCCAGAGGCCACCTATAATGGCCTCAGGCGGCATGGCTATGCAGCTTGGGGTCTTGTTGCCAGCTGCCCAGCTTTGCAGAGTGGATGTGGACTGGTTAGGAGGACACATCTGGCTATCCACGGGACAAGCTTTGCACATAGCGGCATGGAGAGTGTCAGCTGTGGGTGCCAGGCCTGGTGTGATGGGGAGGGAGTCTCCTGCCCTCCCATGAGCAAGGCCAGGCAGTGAGTGTAGGACAGAGGTGCTGAGAGAGGTGCAGTCAGAGGGGGGCTGTGTGAGAGCGTCAGCTGTGGAGGCAGTAGATTATTTACTGCTAAAACCTTGCTGAGTCTAATTCTGTTAATTTTTGATATTTAGATGGCTTTTTGTTTGTTTGGCGATGCCTCAAATAAGTTACAAACAGCAATTAGTTAGAAATAAGTTTTATACTTCTTGTCAGTAGAATGCCTGATCACAGAAATGTTACTGTGTGTGGCTTTCTGTTGTATGCAGTGCGTCCTCCACAGGCAGACATGAGGTCAGGGGGCTCCCTGGGTCGCGTGGGTGTCGGCTGTTCTCCAGAGAGGCTGAGTGCAGAGCTCCCAAGGAGGGGCAGAAGCATTCTGAGGGGATGGCAAAATCCCACGTCCAGGGAGAAGGTGATGTGGGCAGAGGAAGAAGAAAGCAGGTGATTATTTTGGCTGGTGGGCATGCCAGATGGAGACAGATTCTGTCAAACTTTGGCCAGCATTTCTTTGGGTCACATTTCTCTTCTGTCTCTTGAGACACACGCTGTATTTCTGACATATTTAGTGCCCTATTACAGGAAGTTCAGCCTTTGGCTGTCTGATACTCACCTTCATGTCCTTTGTCCTGGTTCTCGTGTCAGAGACCAGGGAGATGTACAGAGGTGGTGACACCGAGTGTCTGTATATGGCTCTTGTTTAGAGGGAGCCACTAGAGCCATTAGTCAGGCTCCTCCAGTGACTGTCCCCATGTCCGTCCATCTCTCCTCTCTGGCTGCTGTGTCCAGGCCCTGCCTCTGCCGCCAGATCTGGCCAGTAAGCCACACTTCTCCTCTGTCTACCTGGCTGAGCCTTTCTTCTTTCCTTGTGGGAATCAGAGCTCAGCTTCATTTCTTTAATGGATTTTCATGACGAGGCCATTCAGAGAAAGGGAAGAAAAAATTACTTTCTTTTTCAGGTGTGGTGTAAATGCAATTACATTACATTTTATTCCCAGTCTTGGGATTAAATGTCACTGCATGCAAGGCTTTTTCTGACCTCACTATAACCAGCTATGACCTGAGGAATTTGGGGGATTGAGAATTTCTCTAGATGTTACTTAAACTGAGCCCATTTCTCCGCGAAGCAATGGATGTTACTTTTGTAATCCCCCTGACAGATAAAGTAGAGAAGAAATTCATTCTGTCACAGCTCGATTTTACTAAGTGAATGAATCATTTAACAGAACAGAGCAATGTAACAGTTAATACAGTCGGAAATCCAAGGGTAAATACTCTTTATTTCTGTCATTGTAGGCGGTGGGGGATGATAGAAGCTTCTGCAGGCTATTTTTTTTTTTTTTTGAAGTTTTTACTTGGCTTGTTTCTTTAGTTCCTCAGTTGAAAAGATCATTTGCTAAATTATGTGAAACTTAGTTGGCTCTAAAAGGTAAAGGTTGTTTCTCATCATCCCTACAAAATCCCTGCAAGGATATAATTTTTTAAAATTGATTTCTGGTCTCTTCGATAGAAGTCAGTGTCACATAATTATACCATGAAACTTGGGTTACAAATTTATTCCTAGAAGTAAGCTGAGGGGGCATTCTCCAAGACAAACTTGTATTCTCATTCTCTGTGACTATTGTACGAATATTTTTCCCCACGTAGATGTTTTGAGTGTTCTTTGTGTTAATTTGGTCAACGCGTATACTTATCTAACCAATATTATTGCTTTAAGGCCCATCACACCATTTCTTTCAAGGTCTGGGGCTATAATCCTAAGCATTTTGTTTTATTTTTCTCTCTTCCAGCAAATAAAACTAGGAAGGAGACAGGTTCTAAAATAAAATTTAAAAAATGGCCATTTTATTGTTTGTAGTTGGATCCTGCTTGTGAAACTGAAACTTGACATCTTGTAAACATAGAGCCAGAGGGGGAAAGGGGCATAAACTAAGTTTAGGGTGTGAAGCCGGATTCTCTCTGAAAAGAGATGTCCTTAGTGTAATCTCTTGGGTGGGCACTTGAACAATGCTAATTCATCAGCTATTTTTGGTTTCTACAGTTTTATAAAGTAGAGTTCCTTTCTATGTAGTCATTAAGATATGTCCTTTTATGTTGCTACCACCATAATTAACGTTGCTAGGAAAATAATTAATTTTATTGTGTATGTCAACAGAAAATTTTCTCTCTCCTTAGCCCTTTCTGTGTAGCTTTAAAATGAGCAATCTGTTCTGAAAATCCTGAAGTGCATTTCAGCATTTTTTTCCTGTAGTACTTAGGCAGCATCTATAAGCACCATTAAAATCACAATCATTCCAATAGGGTTTTACAACAACTCAGAATGCAAGCAGGAAAAATATCTTATGCCAAACACAGAGGGTTTTTACTAAGTATTTCAAAGATGAATTGGTTAAAAAATATTTTTTGGAGTGGGAGTGGCTTTTTTTAAAAAAAAATTGAACACAACTATTTGCAATTCTGAATAATAATTTTATACTTCGTTTTAAACTTTCTGTGTTAGTGTTCAGATCTAGGCCAAGTGATCAGGAAGACTTTTATAGGTTCCACACAGTAGTGCCCTCCAATCAAATCTCTCCCCTGGCAAGCATGATCTGACGTGTCTAAATACCTAAGTTTAAGTTCTGCGGTGTTTCCCTGGGGTTTAATGATGCTCCTATGATATAACTAAATAGCGTCTATTATAGAAGATAGTCTGTCTTTACATCATTGTCTTTCAGAGTGTTCACAGGACATTTTTAGACTACTTTCTGACAGTTATGGAGACAGGCATTGGAAGGGGAGTCTGAAGGCTTTGCTCTTTGCCTTGACTTTGCTCTCACAGCTGTGTGATGGATCATGGGTCACTTTCTGGGCCTTCATCTCCTCATCTGTAAAATGAAGGGGTTGGACTTGATTGTCTGGAAGCTCCCTTTCCACTCAGTTTCTCTGAGTCACTGGACCCCTGGCTGCAATGTTCTCATCATGTTCATCCACCGCAGTGCTTTGTTTAATTGCATCTCAGTACATTTTTTTTTTTTTTAAGGCAAATTATTTTGGTCAGAGGCTCATTCTCAGTCTCCCTGTCCTTTTAAAATTTTGCTTTTCTAACCACAAAGACATTTGGAAAGTATGCTCTACGGACTACATCTCTACCCTAGCTCAAAACAATTCAAAATAATTGAGGAAGACTGATTACAATCTAAACACTCTAATGGCTGCTGATGATCAAGCGTGTTCCTAGCAATCTCACACGTCTCATAAATGCTACACAGTGTGTAAAGAATAGTCTGATTTTATTTTGATTAAGTAGGTTGAGCAGAATCTTGGGAAAACAAGCATGATGTCAGGTTCTGAAAAGGAGCAAGGAGGCATCAGAGGACATTTGCTTTGTCGACTGGGGTTTTAGATCACTGGTACCCCTAATCTGGTGGGCTTCACTGGGCTCCCCGCCTTGGCTCAGTCAGCACGCACCTGCTCAGACCATCTGAGGCCTGCCCCAGGGTCTTTTACGTAAGGGAAGGTCTTAACTGAAGTCAGAGTGAAGAATAGGCTTGATCCTTGATGGTGTGTGTGTGGTGCTTTTCCAAAACATTTTGTTCTGCATATATACATTTCAAGAACACAGTACTTTTAGACAGAGAGTGAGTGTGAGAGTCGGGGGGCTGTGTAGTCTTTAGGGGTGTTAACCCCTTATTATCCCTGGATTCAGAGCCACCCAGATTCCTTTTAGGGTAGTGTGTATGCTGTGTACCCCGAGTAGCAGCACCAGTGAAACTGTTCACATCCCATGAGGGAAGAATCACTTGGGCTTGTTTTGATTCAGGTAAGAAGAGTTCCTGGGTCAAGCGGTCACCTTCATAAAACTGAAGACGGTGACTGGGAGTGGAGTGACGATGAGATGGACGAAAAAAGTGAAGAAGGGAAAGCTGCTTTTTCGCAAGAAAAGGTAAATGACATTTCCAATCATTAGCTCATCGGTGTAAATTCTACTTTTGTGAGCTTTGCGTGTGTGTATACTAACGGATTGATTCATAATTGTTCCACAGTCACGAAGAGTAAAAGAAGAAAATCCAGAGGTGAGTTGTGCTTACTTATTATTTGCCACTTTATTCCCTTCTCTGGGTATTAGAGTCTGATCTATCTGGGGGAGACACTTCCGAATCTCGTGGGGTAGAAAAGAAAAAAGGAATGGTGCATAAACTCTCTAGTTCTCGGCTCGGAGTTACTTTTGGCTGCATAAACTGGGGCACATCCCTTTACCTTCTGAGCTTCAGGTTCCTCCTCTGTCTGATGGGGGATGGTCACAGTACTTACAAAGTTGCCGTGAGGATTGATTACATCATGTGCATGAAACAGCCCTTAGCACAGAGTAGGTAATTAATCTTAACTCTCAGTACTCCTGTCATTTAGAAAACACAGCCTGCATACAGGCAGAATTTCCATTGGGTTTTTAGTCTCTAATAAAGCAGATATTAAAATGGTAAGAAACTCTAAGGTGGTCCTGATGGTCTTGGGTTTTAAATTTTCTTTTTGCAGTTTTTGGCCAGGGCTGGGTTTGAACCCTCCACCTCCAGTATATGGGCCAGCGCCCTACTCCTTGGAGCCACAGGTGCCGCCCAAAATTGTAACTCAGTAGACCAGGAGCACTCTTCTGATAGCTTTCCTTCGAGAACTGGCCATTTTTTGATTAAGAGATCATTTTTGATTTACTTCCTCCATCTGGTTAATTATCCTAATGCCTAATGATGACTGCAGTTCACAAGACTCGCTAATTCTCCTAGAGGAAATTTGAGCATATTTGAAATAGCCCCAAATATTTTCCAGACCTAGTAATTAATATGTACCTTGATAAATTCTCATTAAGAAAACAGAAAACTTTGGGTTACGAATGCTACCATCCCAACTTTTTTTAATTAGCAGCCATTTCCTTTTGATTTAATGGAGTGAATCTTACCATTCTGTGGTAAGTGGCAGTAGCCAGCGGGGCCTCGTGAGAAGGGTGGCAGAGCTGAGCCTCCCTTTCTCTGGCTCTTTCCTGCCTCCAGCTCTCTTCATCTCTCGTGCTGCATGGCTAGGCCTCCCAGGGATTTTTCAGTCTGCTTGCCTCCAACGTGGCTCTCCTTCAGAGTCTGCTTTCTCCTGTGTTTATCATATGAATTAATCTCTCCATTTCATGCATAAAACATGAGCTTTGATCAAGGACGTCATTCCCCTGTGTTAGAAGCAATGTGATGAGCTCCACAGAGGGATGTGTTTGGGCCACACAGATGTCATGCTGGGCTGTTAGGATTTGGGCCGCACAGATGTCATGCTGGGCTGTTAGCATTTGGGCCACACAGATGTCATGCTGGGCTGTTAGGATGATCTTAACCAGCTTTCATGAACTCTGCTCTCTCCTTGCCCACTTTCCCGTTTTATCTAGGGCACAGAGTCCAGATTGTTCCTCTGTTTCTAACAGCTATGCCTAACTAACAATGTTAGTTCTGCTTAGAGATAGAACAAAATGACATGGTTCAAATAGCACCATCAACACATAATCCCTTGTTACTGGTTCATTCCAAGGCATTGTCTTTGGGTGGTGTTCATGGGATCCTGCCTTGCTGGTGCAGACAGCTGGCTGTGGGTCTTCTCTCGTGAGGATTTGTTAAGAGACTGTCTTACTATGGGCTTGTTGAAATTGCTCTGATAACTGATTTGTTATTTGGCAATAGTCTTTTCTTCCTAGACAGGAAAGGGAATCGTGTATAGCATGCTGTGAATTGATCCTCAAGACTGACTTTCTCGAGTGGGATTTGAAAGTCGTAAGCACTTCATAGCAATTAGACCTATTGGATTTTCCAGTGGCTTGTGTCTGTTTCCATATTGTTTTATAATTAAGGAAGCAAATAAATAGGCATCTTATTTCTGTGAGAAGATACATGTTTGCAAGAAAACATTCCACCAAATTTTGGAGGGAACCAGCCCCCCTGCCATTGTCAGCTTCTCAGGACAGTTTTTGACACCCTGTTCTTCTGACAGCATTGATGTTCGGGTGTCCTGAGCTGGGTTAAGAGATGCTACCATGGTGGTTCTTTGAGCTTTAATTAAAGCGCCCCTCTGATTTGTCAGCTACCCCAAACTGCTTTCTGTGAGCCAAGTATTATGTATTATAAAGGAAATAAAAAAGTGTCAAATATTCAACAAATATACATTATGTGCCTACTGTGTACACAGCTGTAGCATGTTTTGGAGATAGTGAGAAAAAGCAAAAAGTCCAGGCCTTGTGGAGCTTGCATTTTAATAGGAGTATATAAACAATATATAATGGCCTTAATAAGTAAATAAATCATGTGATGTTAACAATGGAATGGTAGGAGAAATAGGAAAAAAAGTAGAATGGGGTAGGGGTGCAGGGAATGTGATGGGGGGGGTTTAATTTTAGAATAAAGACTTGAAAACACATAGGAGAATTAAATAGAATAAAAACCAAAAGATGATTTTTATCCTGCTTCCCCTCCAACCCGAACCGAGATTGTCAGTTGGCAGTGTTTTCTTCCAAACCTCTTTCTGTTTGTCTCCATATAAATACTATGTGTACATAAAGAAATCTAGTATATCATTGAAAAAACATGAATGGAATTATGATAGCTATAAATATTTTTGCAACTTGCCTTCTAGTTTTGAAAATCTTTCCACATTAGATATTGTAGATCTACCTCTTTATTTTTAACTACTGTAGAGTGTTGCATTGGGTGGATGGAAATGGTCTATTTAACCATTTCCTTCTTGTTGAGCATTTAGGTTGCTGTTACAAACATCATGCCATTAACTTTTTTTGGAGGGGACATAGTCCAGTAAAGTATAGACACTTAGAGTTGTGATTGCTTTGTTGAAGCATCTGTGCTTTTGAAGTTTCGTACTTGCTATCAGTAACTATACTGATTTATACGGACTCCGACAGTGCACCATATACTTTCAAACATCTTTGAGAGTGAAAATGTTTATCCATGCCAAACGATACATCTAAATGCCAGAGTATTTACATTTTAATAAACTTCTCAATAATGCTTGTCATTCACATTGCATTAAATTTGAAAATGCCAGAGTATTTACATTTTAATAAACTTCTCAATAATGCTTGTCATTCAAAGTATCTTATACTTTTTGAGTATAAGCCACTAGCAGACTGGGATAATATTTTACTCATGTTTTGTGTTCCCTTCTCATTCAATGGGTACTTTATACATGTTTGTTGGCCACGTGGATACTTCTGCACTGAAATGCAAACATCAAGCAAGTGTGTGAATGGGCGTATAGTATCTACGGAAGCGCACAAGTTGGGTTAAGGATCAGAAGACCTTATATTTATAATTGAAGTGAAGTTCAGAAAAAGTAGCCTTAGTACTACCATGTTTAGACACCAAGGTGTTGCACCAAATGGAGGGGTATTTCCGGAATCATTAATTTGTGGGGGCTTTCTGGCCTCTTAGGAAATTATGAAGTAAAATGCTCAAGTATTACAGTATTAATTGGGGAAGACTGAGAAGACCAGAGTGGGATGTTTGTCAGAGGGACATTGGGAAGATGTGCTTTATCTTGGACCATATTTGGAGATCCTCTTAAGTTCGAGAGAATTGCCAGTATAAAATTGTGAGGTTTCAGAGTTACGCCACTTAATGTTGAGGTTCACAGCCAGCTTGAGATTCACAGCCATCAACATTGAAAAATTGATGTTTCTAACCTGATATTTTAGAAATAGCCTTGC